>NC_056744.1:1122104676-1122242176 GCF_019279795.1 Protopterus annectens
AACTGGGCTGTGTGTATAACTGTAAGAACATAATACAGCAATTGGGTTATTACAGTAAAGTGTTTTAGTTTTTTTTAAGGATTAAATGTTATTGTTCTAAAACATTCAGTATTTTATTACTGCAGATTTTGTTTGATAACACAGCTCTAGTTTGTTTCGTACATATTTTTAAATGACACAACACCACAAATGTTTTTCTGGACTTTCAGTCCATTTATTTAGCAAATTTTCTGCTTCCTTGTCTTCCAACCTTGTCTCTTTTTATGAACTCCAAGGGAAAAAAAATAACTGAGGTGCTAGAGAGCATCCTGAATAAATGAATTATTTGTAATGAAATTGGTTTTACTTTGTGTGGTATATCAATTGCTTCTATATGTTATTTTCAATGTTTACTGTTTGCAGCAACTGAAAACTGTCAATAAGATCCTGTTTTTTTTTTTTTTATTATTATTATTCTTGTACACCATATGAAAACAAAAGCTTGCTAAAGCATAAAACATACATTAAGCAGATACCCTGTAAAAATCAAAGCATTTTTAGAAGACCAATCCTCACCTGAAAATGTATAGAATTTATCTATACAAGTTTCATGAACCGCAGCAAACAATGCGGCTCAAGAAGCAGGAGCATACAAAATAATTTCATACAATATTAATGAAGTCACTTAAATCAAGCATTAATAAGTCCACAAAAGTTAAAAAGTACTAAATGAATAATTTTAAGCACTTTTGTCCAGTACATAGTATCAATGGAATTCATCAGAAAAAAATGTAAATGCATCAAAGGAGTTTAAATAACAAAACATCACCGAAGATAAACTCAATTTAAAGTTACAGGCACCAAAACCATACAATAGTATATAAATGACAAAAGTCTACTGAAAACTAAAAGAAACAGCAGGAAGAATATAGCAGTATCAATACAATATGGAAATAAAAATGATATAAATCGAGAATAATTAAAGCTTGAATGCTCTCAGTTTTAAAATGGGATGGACAGAGATGTATTCATTGATGCCTGGTTTACAACTTGCATCTAATCTAATTTATCAATAGAATTCACAGTATTCCAAACAGGTTTGCCAGGTACCACCTCTCAAATTGGGCACATAGTCCCCCGGATTCAGTAAGCCCTGTATGGTGTGCAGGACTAGAGCAGGAGGTCCAGCAGGCAATATGTCTGCCGTACGATCCAGGAATAAGCTGTAGGGACGTGCACGAGCACTCCTGCACTAGTCCTGCATGGACTCAGCTTCTGTATGCAAATCACCCCATTTGCAGGTAAAATCCATGCAAATGAGGTGAATTTGTGATCCAGGAAGCTGGCAGCTGGCCGTGCAGGAATAGTGTAATCTGCAGAAATGTACTCGGTTAGTAACCGAGTACATTTCTGCAAACTACAAAACGGAGCCATGACAGCTCCAAATAAAGGGTGGATATAATGTAGAAAGCATGCCAATGGCCAAATTTATGGCCATTGGCATGGAAAACAGTTGAAAAAATAAAAAAATTAACTTTTATTTTTTTTTAGCTAATCTCAGCTGTTTAAGCATAGTGCAGATGCGTACAAATGGGATTGGGCGAAAAATAAAAAAAAAAAAATCCTAAAATAAGCATTCTAACCAAAATCACTATTTTGCCATTATACTCAATGGCAGCCAGAAAACAACATGGCCTGTGAATAGTGGTTGCTAAGGGGGGAGGCTCAGTGTGGGACCTGTAACTATGCATCAGCAGGTAATCCTATGCAAATGAGGGGAATGATACTGAATCCCAGATTTCACCTTCATGCTAGTCAGCACCCAACAGTGTAAGAGCAGGAATAACTTGGTGCGAGCCTAGGAGATAGCTAACATCATGGTGGGGGTGTCAGGCATACTGTATGCGGATTGGAGCCCTGTGGCTCGGGTTTGCCCTTAGCTTAGCAGAGCTAAGCAAGGGAGTGTGTCTGAGGTTGCCTAGCACTCTTTACATTGCCTAAGCAGGTGTGCGTGCCGCGCACCAGGATTTACAGGGAAAAAAAAGTAAACCAGGAAATAGCATCTCTGTGCACATCTGAGCACTGTGTTTGTGCGACATGCCTGCGGGCTTAAACAGGAAGGCAATGGGAAGGGAAAGCAGCAGTAGGAAGGTAATCTAGGAGAACTAGCATAGCCGTCAGGTGAAATGTATCAGAATCAGCCAATTACACAGGCAGAAGACCAGCCCAGCCCAGAACACTACTGTAAACTATGCAAACACTCTGTTTTTTCCCACATACTCTACTCCACCGGTGTATACAAGTGGGGGAATTTTAATAAACAAAAACAACAAAATGATAGGGGCTGCAATAGCTCTCATACATCAACATGTGGAAGAGGCTGAGGGTGGTGAGGATGAGAATGCTGTTGGCCAACCCACAGTGAGGAGACGGAGAAGAGTGTACAGACACAGGGTAACCTACCAGGGGCTACATGAGCTAGAGACAGTGGAGCGCTATAGGGTGGACAGGGACCTCCTACAGCAAATTCTTCAGCTGTGTCGGCCATGCCTTTCACACAGAACTAACAGAGGGGAACCCATCGAAGTGGATACCAAGGTATGTGTAGGCCTAGGAATACTAGCTACAGGTAGCTTCCAAAGGCCAACTGGGGATATCATGGGGATCTCACAGGCATCAGCATCCAGGGTACTCCACCTGTTCCTGGATGCCATGTCAGCACATGCCGGTGAGCACATATATTTCCCCAAAACTCGTGAGGTGTTTGCAGCAATATGCATCTCTTCCACCAAATAGAAGAATACCCTGAGGTAGTGGGTGCTATAGACTGCATGCACATATGCATCAAAGCACCACCCAATGAGTGGAGTACGGTCTACAATAACCGCAAGGGCTTTCCCTCCATCAACTTCCAGATCATGTGCGATGCCCGGGGCATAATAATGAATGTGTGTGCTGGCTGCCCTGGAAGCTATCACGATTCCCACATCTGGCATCTGATGCAGCTGTACCAGAGATTTACAATTGGGGACATCCCTTATGGTCACCTAGTGCGGGATACTAGTTACGCACTGGAGCCGTGGCTGATGACGCCTATCAGAAATGCACACACACCTGAACAAAAACTCCATAATGAGGCACATGCACAGACCAGAATTGTAATAGAGCATGTGTTTAGGATGCTCTAGTCATGGTTCCAGTGCCTGGACACATCTGGTGGAGCCTTGCAGTACTCCCCAGCTATACGTACTCAAATTGTCATCGTATGTGCCATGCTACATAATATGATCCTGCGGAAACAGCTGCAGCAGAAATAGCAAGCCAAGGCCTGCACAGGCACAGAGTGACTCGGAGGAAGAACAGCCTGAGCCTGCCCCAGTAGGCAGAAGGAGGCATGCCCAGTATGCCCTGGCCTTGGCAAAGAGGCATTGCATAGCACATACACTGACACAGGAGGGACCCAGGGAATGACACCACTCTCTGACTCACACATACAGTAAAAGGGATGCTGGACATTACACTGCCTGTGCTCAACCATGTATAGGGAGTGTACTATGTGCATCCAACATAGGCAGCCCTATAACACCATCTTCAATACTGGTACGCCCACAAGGTAAGTCAGTCTCATTACCAATTGCCAAATGGAGTAGTATGTGTTGTTACTTGTATCTATGGTATGGATGTGAGCATACAAGGGAATTGGGTGGCTGAATGGGATGCCAGCATATAGTAGACACCTATAGTGGCAGCATGAGATCTGTAACAAATACTAGTGTCACTATAGTAGCCAGTACTACACATGGTGACAAAACCCACTGCAGGAAATGTGCTGGGCCACATGTGTGTACATATGACACACACATGCCAGTCAAGGAGGTTCACATACCCAACAACAGTCTCAGCCAGCAGGACAGGTGTAGACAAACACAAACAAAGGCTGTGTTAAGGCCTCTGAATGATGGCTATGGGTAACCTCCCCCCAGGCCTACACAGACAGGCTACAGCAGGTCAGGCAGTGAGATGTTAGTTCTGAAGGGTAGGACGTCAGAAACTGATATGTAGGTCAATCAAACCTAAGAGTTATACTACCCTGATATGCCTCTAGTCAGCATGATAGGTTAGAATACAGAATGAAATGGAGTACCTGACATACCAGTACAGTCATAGCAAATGTGTACAAGTGTCAGGTGCCCCCCAATCCTATGTAGAAATGTAGTAACAGTCTGGTGTTCCCCCTCCAGTCCTGTGTAGAAATGTAGAAACAGTCAGGTGTGCCCCCTCAATCCTATGTAGAAATGGGGTAACAGTCAGGTGTGCCCCCCCTCCAATCCGATGTAGACATGTAGTTACATGTATGTGCAAGTATAATACCAGTGGAGCACAGATGACCTGAGGTGGCTAATGTAGCAGGATAGATTGTAGCATTTGTACAATATGCAGGTAAACGTGTGCTAGGTTGGTGTGTGTTTCATATTGTGTGAAAGTGGTTAGTATTTATGCATGTTGAGGTTTGACCTGGTGGCCATTGCCCACTACTGTCAATGACAGGGCCAAGTCCTCACAACTGCAGTGCCAAAGACAATGCTACCCAGTATAACACATGCTAGCAGTAAGACATTGTAAATGTATGGCATTAATATGTGTCACCATCTGAAAGATGGACATGGCATGACTGTTGGGCTAGATATACAAGCAGTACACAGGGAAAAGTACCCCAGACATACAGTATATAATGTGTAACCATAAAATGGACACACCCTTGGAATTGTACATACAGGTATGCATCACATTACCTGGGCTTTTAGTAGGGAATACCAATGTCGTTTGACCGAACACTCGCAGATCACAAAGGTGATAGGACTGATGTATTGGGAAATGGCTGATGTCCCTGCAGAAGCCAGGATAACTGGAATGCCCCATGCATATCTGTGAGTCAGATGCAAGTAGTGTCCATAGCACTCATGCACCCAGCTCACCAAATCACCACCCACAGGTACCTCTCTGGTCTTATCCCTGCTGTTTGGAATAGGTACAATATGACCCCCACCTGTGTATGGCAATAGTGAAAGAATGCAGCATGTAGTGCATGTGTCCCATGCAGGTGTGTCCCTTAGCTGTAAGCAGCACCCTGCCAGCACCCACACCACCTAATCGATACTGATAGAAAGTATTGGCATGAACACCTAGCACACCTACCCTGACACCACAGGGGAATATACTGTATGGCAGTCTAGGACTGTAGTACTGACAGAATGCAATGGCCTGCTACAGCTGGTCTGCATCACCATCAAATGCCTTACAGACCTCTGCCAAAGGCCTGTGTCTCATCCGTACTGCCAATATATGTTATGTCATGGACACCCAAATAACAACATAACGCACTCCACATAAGCCGTATGCAAGGCCATGTGGACAAACCACAGTAACATGTCCACCATGTCCCACTGCATGAATGGTGGACCAACACCAAAACACAGCTGTGATGAGGTGATAATTATAGGGAAAGTATCAGAGATTGTATGCATAATGTATGGAAGCAGATAGAATAATAGAGGGAGGGAGCATGGCCAGCATGGAATGTGCGAACACCGACACACAGCCATGTGCACATACTATCCCTGGCTGCAAACACAAAAATGGGTGGCTATAAACCTGCCCGTATACCACAGTAGGAGTAATGTCCTGATTTATGACCCCTGCCTCTGGGTGACCTGTGTGAATCTGTACAGCTGTGAGGTATTGCCACTGCAAGATAAGGCCATACTGTCACATCGATGGATGTACAAGTATGGCATCCTCTGCCATCTCTGTACAAAGGTGCTGAACACAGTGATACACAGACCCAGCAGCAAGTGTCTGCAGCTACCCCTCCAGAATGGCATAACTGTCCATGAATATGTAGGCATTAGACCACAATACTGGACATAGCTGCATTCACACTGTGTTCCCCAGGACATCATTGCAAGCAAAAATGTTCACCTTTTATTACTTGAGGACATAAAACATCACAGTGTATAACAGTACACATGTCTGAATATCTCTACTCACATCAGTACCATGTAGCAAAAGCAGCAAAGACACAATCACCTACAGTACACACTATCCCTTGCAGAGTTTGATCCCATATTGCCAACTGATCTACAGATATCCTGCAGAAACAGTTTGCTAGCTGTAGGTGTAGAACACAAAGGTCTGCACTGGAGTACAAACTACCTGGAATGGATCCATACATTCAATACAGAAGGGCATACTGAGCATGCTCACACACTTAGAGAAATGAAGGCAGTGTCAGACAATAACATACTGAAAGGTCATACTGGGCATGTTCGCACCCTTAAACAAATGAAGTCCATGTCTGCCAACAACAGTGGGCCATACATATCTGACAGTTGCAGATGTTAGTGCATACACTCCTCAGTATGCACCAGTCATGCTTTGCACACACATTGGATAGGAATACACACATATATCCAAGGGCAACACACTATAATATGCTAAAATACACATACATAGATGTGTGGAAGAGAGTGACAGTGACAAAGATCCTTCCATCATGAGGCATGTCTCACCCAGCACACAGCCAAATGGCTACAACCACATGATGTGTAAATGTAACTCACTGTAGAAATTAGCCACTGGTATCCCTCAGTATTACATACTCTGTGGTGCAAGTGCTAGTTGTGCAACATGACTGTACATGGCAGTAGTCATCTAGCAGTTGTATACATGTACCTGTGGAATATAAACCTGCATGTGCCTGAGTGTGGTGTGTCTAATCTACCTCTAGATGAATGGGTTATGGCCCATGCACACACACTGCCCTCCCCATAGTCCTTCTATGACAAGCCTGCTGATGTCATTCACAGTGAAATACACCTCTGGGATAGGAGTAGCCCAATAATCTCTGTGGCACATTGTATAAGTGCAGAATGCTGTAGTGTGATAATCTAGTTAGGTAGGAGTTCTAATCCCAGACATAGCAAGTGTGTGTGCCTCTTTCTGTGTAGGGAGGAATGCTTTGTGGGCTAGTCACACTCACTTCTTTTAAAATGCCTTACTTTGGCAGGCCTGCTGATGTCATTCACTTTGAAAAACACCTCTGAGAAAGAAGTAGCCCAGTAATCTCCATGGCATGTCTTATAACTGTAATGCTGTAGTGTGAGAAACTAGTTAGGTAGGTGTTCTAATCCCAGACATCCCAGACATAGGAACTGTGTATCTCTGTGTAGGGACCAATGTTTTTTAGGCTAGTCACATTCATTACTTTTCAAATGATGTAATTCACTTTGAAATACACCTTTGGGAATGGAGTAGTCCAGTAATCTGCATAGCATGTCCTATAACTGTGTAATTCTGTAGTGTGCTAAACTAGTTAGGAAGGCATTCTAATCCCAGATATAGCAACTGTGTGTGTGTGTGTTTGTCTCTGTCTGTGTAGGGAGCAACGCTTTAGGCTAGTCACATTCACTACTTTTCAAATGTCTTACTTTGGCAAGCCTCCTGATGTCATTCACTTTGAAATACACGTTTGGGAAAGGAGTAGTCTACTAATCTCCATGGCAAGTCAGATAACCGCGTAATGTCGTAGTGTGATAAACTAGTTAGGTAGGAGTTCTAATCCCAGATATGGCAACTGTGTGTGTGTTTGTGTGTGTGTGTGTGTGTGTGTGTGTGTGTGTGTGTGTGTGTGTGTGTGTGTGTGTGTGTGTGTGTGTGTGTGTGTGTGTGTGCTTATGGCAACTGTGTGTGTGTCTATGTCTTTGTAAGGAGCAATGCTTTTTAGGCTTGTTACACTCACTACATTTCAAATGCCCTACTTTGGCAAGCCTGCTGATGTCATTCAATTTGAAATACATCTTTGGGAAAAAAGTAACCCAGTAATGTTCATAGCGCATCCTATAACTGCATAATGCTATGGTGTGATAAGCTAGTTAGGTAGGAATTTTCTTCCCAGACATGACAACTGTGTGTGTATCTCTGTCTGTGTAGGGAGCAATGCTTTTTAGGCTAGCCACACTCACTACATTTCAAATGCCCTACTTTGGCAAGCCTGCTGATGTCATTCAGTTTGAAATACACCTTTGGGAAAAGATAGCCCAATAATTTCCATGGCGGGTTTTATAACTGCATAATGCTGTAGTGTGATAAACTAGTTAGGTAGAAGTTTTATTCCCGAACATGGCAACTGAGTGTGTGTGTGTCTATGTCTGTGTAGGGAGCAATGCTTTTTAGGCTAGTCACACTCACTACATTTCAAATGCCCTACTTTGGCAAGCCTGTTGATGTCATTCAGTTTGAAATATACCTTTGGGAAAGAAGTAGCCCAGTAATTTCCATGGCGTGTCCTATAACTCTGTAATGCTGTAATGTGATGTAGTACTAGGGTTATATTACCAGACATGGCAAGTGTTATTTTTGTGTATATGTTTATTTGTTGGTGTAGGTTCAATGCTTCTGAGGCCATTCACAGTCACTACAACCTCCACTGACCTTCTTTTTGGAAAGCCTGCTGATGTCATTCTCAGTGAAATACACCTTTGGGGAAGGAGTACACCAGTAACCTCCGTGGCATGTCCTATAACAGTGTAATGCTATAGTGTGATATAGTACTTTGGTAGGGCTTCTATTCCCAGACCTGGCAAGTGTGAATTCTTGTCTGTGTGCATTTCTTTGTCTGTGTAGGTTGCAATGCTTTTGAGGCCATTCACACTCACTACAACCTCCATTGACCTTCTTTGGCAAGCCTGCTGATATCATTCGCAGTGAAATACACCTTTGGGGAAAGAGCACTCCGGTAATCTCTGTGGCACATCCTATAACTTTGTGATTCTGTAGTGTGATAAACTAGTGAGGTAGGAGTTCTAATCCCAGACATGGCAAGTGTGTGCATCTGTGTTTGTCATTCGTATCCTGTGTATAGGTGGCTGAAAGTGTGTGATAACTGGACTCATTGTGGAGCCGGTATTTGAAAATTTCTTATATGGTGGCCCTATCATATGTCACAATGTCCACCTTACAAGGATAACAGATGTGAAATAGCCAAGAGGCTGGGGTGACAATGGATACCCCTACATGTGACATCAAGGCCTGGTGAACAAAGTCAGCAATCCTTGTATTACCCAGAGAACACTCTCAACCCATGTCTCATACACAATCACACTTGCCTAGGCAACAACCACTATGTTGGTAGCACCCTGCATATTGCCCACAGATAGTAACCATGGTGTGATTGCAGTGGACTACAGAGGGCATGGCACCCTGCCCATCAGTACAATAGGCACATACATGTAGACAGTGCACCTTCACTTTGTTTCCCACTGGACATCTGCAACACCTGTGCTGCCATCAAATGTGACCCACAAAGGACATACTATGCCTTAAACACATGCCCTATATGGGCAGATGCCACTGACACCAGGGGATACTTGTATCATGCTATCAGTGTAGGTGAGGGTCAACCTGCTGTCCATTACCAGTTCCCGCCACATGAGGCCAGGACTGGCACATCTGATGATAACAATTTGTGTACACAACATGGTCCAGACACCCCAGTACAGTTCCATGTGTCATTGTACATGCATGTGGGACGTGTGCACATCCCAGACACCGCCCATATCATGGACTACAGAACACATACATGGCAAGCATTGTACAGCAATGGCCACACACAATACTTACCCATTTGACTGGGTGGTAAATACAATACCCACCTGTGTGGGCCAATACAGACACTACACCCATGAACCACACTACAGACCATTGTCATATGGTCTGATGCCAAGGTTACCCCTCACCTCGCCTTGTGTAGCCTTCTGGCTCAGTCAACCACTACACACCCATGAAGCAATGCATCCATGCATACCAGTACTGGCACCCTGTGTCTGTGTGTGTTGTGTATACTGCTTTCGACCACATTCACACTCACTACAATTCCCATTGGCATACTGAAGCATGCTGTCAGATGTCAGATAACTTCACATACCCTTTGCCCATATAACCTCCAGATAACCCCTGTGGTGCATGTCATACCTGCTCATTACTATATTGTGGCAAACTAACTAGTTAGGAAGTGTATTCCTAACCCTGCCAAGTGTGTCAATGTGTGTGAGTCCCTAAGAGAGTGTGGCTGTGTTGACACTGACACCTGTTCATGTGGACAGGCATGTGTGCTACACCTTCCATATCACTACCATACCACTGTTGTAGATGTCACTCACCATCACATATACGCTTGGACAATTCTTCAACATGTAAGCTATGTGGCGCATGCAATAACTGCATAGACATGTGATAGCAATACATAGTCAGGGGTTTAAAACCCTGTACTGGTAGGTGTGTGACACAAACATGCTTAGGTTTTAGTCTCCCACCCCCTCCCTGACTTACTTTGTCTCTGTCTGTCTCACTCTCTCCCTCTCTGGTGGATGTGTAGAACTACACTTGGTTTGCTTAGGCAGCAGCTTGTGTTTTGTAAGTGATGCTCATGATCAGCTGATGGCCTCTGCACAAATTGCAGCTCTCCTCTAGCATATTGCATGTGGAACAGCTGTGGTAACATTCCCATAGCCAATTGCACAGAAACACACTCCAATATCTATGAACATCATGTTGGTGTTGGGCCTTTTCATTCAGTGTGAGCAAGACCTAGATCTGGTGTTTGGCAAACAGCATCATAGATGGATTTGAGATTTACTTCTAACAACATACACTGTGGAAACAGGCCAACACACAGGAGGAGGATGTGCTTGACATGACTACAGAATATAAGTGTTGCTATTCTGCATTTGGAGTAATGTTGGCTTAACAGGGTGTGTGTGGATATGGCTGGTCTACATGTTTTCAAACCTGTCATGACAATGCTGTTTTTGAGGAAACTCCCATCTGTAGGGTCATCTGCAGACCGGGCAGTGTGTGGAGCCTTTTGTTTCTTGTGTTACTCACAGAACACCTATCTGAGAACTGCAGAAGCATAGTGTGGGGATTTCAGTCAGTACATGGTGACAGCCATGAGAGTTATTGATTTCATATCCCTCATAAGACATATGTCACAACAAACCCTGGTACGACAGTAAATGTATGAGGTTATCACAGCAACATGCCAATATTGAGGCAGTGTTCATAGCTCCAGCCACAAGTCTGTCAACCTTTGTACATATGTCATGCAGTAAGAGGTGCATATGTCCTGCACACCATTATTTATTGACATCATACCTGATAACAAACCAGTCAGATATCAGACTGCTAGACATGTTATGTATAGTAGGGGTTGTTTCTGAGGACATAGTTTGGCCAGTCTGCGGTTGTGTGTACAGTACTGGGGTCTGTGTACTTAGGGTGATTTTCAACAGTATGTGTATTGCGCATACATACATTGGGCTGTGCACAGACTGTGGTAGATGCCATTCTTGTCAGTCCTGTTCTATCTGATGTTACATGCTGCTCCAGTGTATGATACCCCATTGGCTCACGTGTCTGTAGCACCAGACACATATGTGTCCCATACCACAGACAGCCATCGGACCACACAGTGGCACATATGAGGATGGTGTTTATCAGGCAGCCCATATAGTGTCATATTAAGCTTGTGTACCATATGTGGCTGTGGTTGTGTTTACACTGGTTGTGGGTATGCACGTTCACACATGTCTGTTACTCTGTGCTGTGACATGCATGTAGAGCCCTCTATAATCACAGGTACATGCATATTCTCCCATACAAAATGTAGTCCAGTGGTGTGGCAGTCTGCCTGTAGTTTGCACAGTGATTTGTGACATGCCTAGCAGCCTAGTGTAATTACCCAGTGTGCTGATATGTTCAGTTATTTGCAAGACATACTTCTGCTAGGCCACCATAACTGTTGTGTATTTCTGACAAAGCAGTAAGATTCTGTACAGATGTATGTCACTAACTACTGGGTAGTATGTGGCCATTTGACTCCTGCACCACCAGGTATTATGTGTCAGGACAGACTGGAGTGTATGCCTGCAGAGACTGTGCGGGCATATGTAGTTCAGTATTTACATGATATACCCATGTACATGGCTATTAACATCAACATTTGGAGATGTGGTCCACATGTATTACATGAAGGGGATATGTGTACACCTCTGGACTGACCACAAAGTGCCAGACTGTCCACATACATTGGTCATATCTCTGCTGTAGTCCACAGGATCACTACTGTGCTAAAAGTGGTACTGTACTATGATGTCTTTAGGATGTCTGTCAGTAGCCTGTGGCGCACATGTTAAAAGCAGATGTGACCTCCCACACACAACATGTCTGTTAAGACAACCCCTATTACAGTGGTAACAATCTACATATATACCTGCAATACATACATGACATCCCCTTGCACTAAGAGTTTGGGACTATTAGGGCTGAGGTAGGACTCCACTCCATGCTCTGGACATATGGTGAACATATATGTATATATATTTATCCTTATATATATATATATATATATATTTTTTATTTTTTTATTTTATTTATTTATTTTACATTTGTTGACCGGGCTAGTCTAACTGGATACATGTCCATTTTCAGTAGAGGCCCGGGGAGAAAAGCTCCAGAAAAACATTAAAAAACATTAAAAGATTAATAGAGGATTTACAGAAAATAAATATAAACAGTAGTAATTGTTACATAAAAACATTGAAACCAAAAAAAATATAGAAAAAATTGATTAAAAAAAAAATATATGTATATATATATATATATATATATATATATATATATATATATATATATATATATATATATATATATATATATATATATATATATATATATATATATACGCATATACACATTGACATACATATATATATATATATATATATATATATATATATATACATATACATACATATAAATACTCAGGTATATACATATACACAGCAATATATGTCTACACATATACAGATATAGATACATATGCACATATACTTATGGATATCTACATATATATTGACAGTAATACGTATATATGAACAGATATGCATGCACAGATAGTTATAGATATCTACAAATATATCAACATAAATAGGTATATCTGTACACATAGGATGTGCATACCTATATATATATATATATATATATATATATATATATATATATATATATATATATATATATATATATATATATATACACAAAGAGATCTACACATGGCCATATATATGATGCACTATACAGATGTTAGACAGATATATGCATGAATATACATGTGTATGTACATGTAGACATATAGCAACATATGTATATGTATATATCCATACTCCTGTCATGTGTAAACATCACGTTTGTGTATACCTTTCCTGATGTATCTCACCGTTTGTATCTGATATGTGTACATTAAAATATAACAACATATGTGATTCAATATATATTAATGACAAGTACTACACAATTGGGAAGTAAAAGCAATTGTTCAATACTAATATTGGAAAAACAGCAACTGTCTTCACAGTGGTCATGGCATAGTGTTTGACTGTTATGACTATAGTGTACAAGGTCCTGGGTTCAAAACCTGCAACGGATGTTTATTTTGTTGCTGGGCAGAACAAGGGTGTCAGATACAGAGTGGTTAAGGCAGTTCTGAGCAGCTTTAAGTCTGTTTGCATGAAGCTAAGCGGTGCTAACATACGGTTAAACATATGGTGCTAACGTACGGTTAAACATATGGGCGCTTACACCGTGTGGGTTTCAGTTACCAGTGTGCAAATCTGCTTAGCTGTTATATTGGAGCAATGTTGACACCTCCTAATCATGGCTTAGCCCTGGTAACCAGTTATCTCCACCCAATCTGATAACATGTCAGGGTAATGATATCTGTAATAAGTGTATATAGTGCCATGTATAATACATGCACCTATGTGCTGTCATTACAGTAGCAAGGGGTGTGAGTGTCATGTCCGGGACACACAAGTATATGAGACCTGTACAGCACTGTTACCTGGGTTAATGTGTGACATACAGGGGTAGTAACCCAGGGTACGTGCTGTCACACTGGCATGTAGTGTATCATGGTGGTACTACTATTGACAGTGCTTTCCCAGGCAAGAGTATAGTGCTAGATGTAGAACTGACAACAAGCACAACTGCAGGCATAGCTAGACTCTGAGGCCTCCCTGTTGTGTTCCTGGTGTGGGAGCTGTGTCACAGTATATATCCCCTACTGGATAATGATCTGACACATGGAATGTAACTGTAGACTACCGCCTGTACAGCACATATTAGTGAGGGCTTCCAGCATGTAGTTATGGCATATATATCGTTGTCAAACATCTATTTGTTGACACATACATCCTATTGCATAGCTACTTGCTAAGCTTTTGACTGTCAGTCCATGTACAGATGTGCAGATAGCAGGTATCCAGCTGGGATATGTACAGGCAACCTATGCCTGATTGACACTGACATGTCTGCCCAGCTTAGTAATAACTGGCACATATAGGAGACAGCACCCTGTATGCACCACATGCCACGGGTACCTCCAATACACTACCACAGTCAACAGTACATGATTGGGTGCAGGTCTCCATCACAGGCACTAACCATGTGTTATAATACATGTTGCATACATGTCAACTAGATCACCTCAGTGGCCATGTTCAGGAGGCACCCAAAGGATTGGTTGATGCATGCCACTCTCATTGAGGGTCACCACAGTAGTGTCTGTCAATAGATTGCCTGCTGGCACATGGCAGGTGGCATGATACCACTGTACACACATCCCCTTCACAACCCATCTCTCCATGGACAATAGCCAGGTACACAGCTATGACCACCTGCAGTGATGCACCCCAGTACTGACACATCTGTATGTGTGCATTACTGAGGATAGCAGTGTCTGTGTGTTAGTACACCTGCAGTTGGGAATTCCATGAGGGCCTTCACAACCACCACAACACCCATTGCCATAGTCAGTTGTGGCTGCTGCAGTATCAGACATTACATGCACCCTGCTATGCTCCTCACCCTACTGGCTACACAAGCCTTGCAGTATCAGCACAACAGTGTTGTACAAATGGGTCGATAGGCATGGGATACCCATTCAGTTTGGGCAAGTGTTTGTATGTGTCCATGTCTGTATATCTGTAGGGTACAGCATTCCAAGGCCACATACTCCTATTACAATATGCATTGCTACACAGTAGTACAGATAGTGTTGTTGCTGCCCAGAGGTGAGGCATTACAATGCAACACCCTACTATGCCTGTGGCATGTGCATTAGATGCATATCCCTGTAGTACCACTGTTGGGATATACAATGGGTTATATCCCAGTCATGGGCAATGTGTGATGGTGGGTATGTCAGAGTGTCATCATGGATTCCAGGGAGTACAATATCCACTGGGAGATGTGGGTGCTGTGTACAGTGTCATTACACTATGGAACACCCAGGATATGTCCCATGTACCACTTTATGGTGACCACTGTCACCATCAACCATACAGGTAACTGATATCACAATCCAGCCCAGTTATGCATGTGCTGTCTGCAGTCTACCTGTAACACATTGAACACAGTTAGCACCGATAGGCCTGGGTCTCTTGGATGCGTGTCTGCCTGTTGTGTGTTTGTTAATGTGTATGTAATGGTATGTCACACTATGTATTGTCCATATACAACCATTACATCCCCCATTAGCATACTGTACATGTCTGGGGATGTTCTGCATGTAACTTGTAACCTGGAACACACCTCACCCTAAATGCTGTGTGGTGAGTGCAATGAAAGCCACACAGTTCAGTAGCACTAGATACCTATGTAGGCGTCTAGTCCCAGTGTTGCCAAGTAAAAGTGTGCGTATATGTGGATGGGTCTACATCAGGTTGCAGATTATACATGTCCCAGCAGGTCACCTGTCCATGTGGCACAGGCAAAAACTGTTATACAAACCTGTGACATGTGTTCAACTGTACCCCAGATATGTCACAGCCATGGTGTCACCACATTGCCATACCCCTTGGGGAATATGACTTCAGACCACCCTCCTGCTGACACATGTACACCTACAACACAAATGGATAACAATATGGAGACCACAATCAACCAGTGTTACTAACAGCTATAATGCATCATTTCTGGACTGGTACACTACCTGACATCTATGCATTAAACATTACTCCTGACATCATTCACTGCAGTACTTTGGTACACTGCAGTACAGTCACCGTGTGCATGAGAACCATATTAGCCTGTCCCTGCATCAATGTTATGGATGAGAGGGATGTGGCACAGGTATCATCATATGCACAGGATGTGTTGTTGGTTTGCCAGAGACTGAAGGTGGACCATGCATTTGACACCATGTGTGTGGGTGAGGGGTGCAATGAGTTGAACTGGGCGTGGTGATGTGGTGTGTGTAAGTATGGGGTTGCCCTAGGTCTGTTCGTATAGTGTGGGGGTATGCATACACACAGTTCTGCCATGTGGCTGCCCTATACAGGTTTTTATGGACAGCTGCAGACCATACCTGTCAGGGAGTGCAGTTCACTGCCTCTGGCCATGGACACATGGACTGCGTCTGCCAGGGATTCCATGGGCACGTCCAGGTAAAGGCTTCAATGTGCTACTCTCCTCTGATGATGACAGATGGCCCCTGGAACCAGGTCCCTCCTGGGACTGGCCAGGACCATGTGCTTGTGGCCTGCTGTGGTGTGGTGTGGACAGTGCTCCCCCTGCAGTGCTGGGGCTGGTACTGCCACTATGGGAGTGTCTTGGTGTCCTAGCACATCCACTTTGACCGCCAGCTGTTGGTGTTGCTGGCCTACATCGATATGGCTGTCACCACACTCCCGCCACATGTTCAAGCATGGACAAACCATGGTTGATGAGGCCCATCATCTCACCAAACCATCTATCCATGACCTCGGTATGAGCATGGAGGGCACCAGACAGTTTATGGAAGTTGTCGCTTGCAGATGTGAAAGCAGCACTCTGCAGCCTCAGGCCTTGTCTGGTGGCCCTGTCTGGTGTACAGTTCCATACGTGCCTGCGCCCCCATGACAGCCTGCAACATGGGCCTGGTGGTACCAGTTGTGGTGCATCTGCCAGGGGCATGATGACCAGCGACCCTACCATGAGTACCCTGGGACATCTGCCTATGTGGTGTCCTGCCGGACATCCGGCTATGCCTGCTGTGACCAGACACAGTAAGAATGGATACCACACTCTCCTGTGCACTGCCACCAACTGCCAGCTGTACCTCCACTATGGCCACTGGTGATGGAGTATTTATAGGCACTTAAACTGTGAGCAGGGTTGGGGTGGCTAAGAGGGGGATGTCAAATGATGTTGCTGTTTTGGTCCCTGACAACCCCACATGTGCCTCAACAGTACTATCATCATCTTTGGTGTCTGTATGGACACCAACATCAGATTGGATGCTGGTGAGACCCTGACCCACCTCGCCACCTGTGGGGGAAAACAAGAAACGCACATTAAGACCTTTACAGCATTGCATAACAGTACACACATACACACACACACGCACACACACGCACACACACACACACACACACACACACACACACACACACACACAAACACACATTCCACCTTAATACCTACAGTCCCACATTTATTCCCATACATTCCCTGTCCTGCATCACACTTGGTAACATACACTCATTAATACCACTCCTTAACGTATCATTCTTCTAAATGCCTAGACAAGTGATCACAACACAAGACCTGTTACTCCATTACCTCCTGGACCTGAGTGGAGTGGTTTTACATGGCCTCATTGCTGTGATTCAGTGTTTACCCTCTGTATGTCCAGACATCTTGAGCATGGCCCCTATATGTGAGGGACTACTATGTTCACTCCATAATGTCACACACTGGAGTGTCATGTGTAAGTATTGCTCATTACATGCCAGATATGCTGCTCAATCAACCTATCATGTGACAACTGTAATATATGGATACACTCCCTGGTGTTCTCTAGTAATTACCCAATGCATCTGTAGTGCTGCATACGTGGGTTGCTGGTCACCTCTCTGCTGAATGTAGTATTAAGGGTATACCTGGTGTCTACTTTTCCCTCCCAAAGCATGTTCCATGCTACAGACCTTATTATACTATCGGCTGTCCTGTGATTACATATCAGACAAGTATTCCTGGTGTGTCATGTGTCAGTCCATGTCCATGTACTGCACAATCCCAAAGGGAAGTACTGCCCGTATGATCAACCCCACAATCACACATGTGCATACAGGGGCACCCACATAAACACACACACATGCACTCACACATCCTACATGCATCAACCTCCCTCCCCTTCACCAGAGTGACCCTACAGACAAAATAACCACACACACACACACACACACACACACACACACACACACACACACACACACACACACACACACACACACACACACACACATACAGGTGAGGTTGCATGAAGATAGTACAGACAGTCCTCCTATTACCCATCTGAAAACATGCATAACATATGGTACACAACAGCATGCAGTGCAGCTATAGTCAATCTATGCTAGCAACAGTATACATGTGTGTGATGCATGGGCTGTGTTAGTAGGTGATGCCCATTCCCCTGGATACCACTGCACCCATATGCACAGTATTGCTGTGCACCTGTTCTGCACCCTGCCATGTACTGTGCGCCAAACCTCACAGGTGTACAACTCATTGTTGAATGTGTAGTACTGTGTCAGTTATGTCAGCTCTAATGTTCACAACCTCAAGGTTTTTCAGCAACACATATCTGGGATGATATGTGGACAGATGTTATTTGTGAATGCCTGATGTCTGGTTTACAGATCTCAACATCAGCAGACCATGTATGACCAATCCAATACTATTACACTGACAACCGTCAGACCATACCATGGCTATGGGGAGTGTACACACCCTTATTGATATGATGCACCCTTCCTTGATCTGCCATGGGACCACATCACTGCATATATTAACAGTACATGAGCCCGATATGTGACATATGTTCTGTACATTCACATGCAGTGTCTACAAAATGTGTTAGGTGTGCGGATGCTGACTGCAATGCATACACTCCGTGTGTGCATATGTGTGCACACCCTCATCATGACAGTTTTTTGCACCTATTGTTATGTGTACTACAGCAGTCACTATTCCTGGCAGGGGTAAACTAGCATGGGCCATCTGCATTTGCCAGTGTATAGTCAGTCTACCCTACACATGTCCCCCGAATCTGCATGATTGCAAGGTCTACTTATGTGCACATCCCTTGGTGTTCACGCACTGTCATCTCTATTGCTGTGGGGGCAGGGTTACATCTGCCACAGTTTCTGAACCTGACTGTGTGCAGATACAGCCATTCTTAGCGTCCTTAGAATCCCTGCTGCAGTCCACTGGTGTGTCATGCTGACACCCCCTCCTAACCTTCAGCATTTTTGCAGATGCTTGACAAGTAAGGCCTACACATGTGTCAGTTTACAGTGTCCCATACACTGAACATCACATGTTACAGCCTAGTCCCAGCTAATATTGTGGACCACAATAATAAGTTATACCATAGTGTACATCTGTAATAGTTGCCATTGTAATACTGGTAGATACACTGTTTTTACACTATATAAGGGTGATGTTTCACACATGTCCCTACTGTAGGCCATGTGTCCCACCACTATGATAATCTTTGTGGACATATTTCGCAATGACAGGATGTTAGTCATCTTGCAGGTGTCTGGCATACAATTCTAATACCTGATCATGGTCACCACTGTGATGCATTGTGTTTAACAGCAACAATACGTGAACATGTACAGCATGAATTCTGGGTAGGTGTGTTACAAGTGTGCATGGAATATGCCATAGCCATTACATGCACGGTGTATTGGCAAGCATCAACATAAACCATACTCACCAGCTACAGGCTGCTTCCTTGGTGGTATACTGGAAGGACCTACATAAGTGTGTGAGAGATGTGAAGTCAGTGGGCACACCTGTGGATTGCTACAGGGTGGGTGCAGCATTACAGTACATCAGCAGTACAAGTCCACAATACTACCATGTATGCACATCTATTTATTACTACTATGTAGCAACAAACTATATATATATATATATATATGATGTCAGATATGCATGATCTACCTGTACAGCTGTGGATGCATATGCAACAGTGGTCTACTGATGCGCCCTGTGGCCTTACCTGCAGACTCCTTAGCTAGTGTGTGGGTAGCACAATGGTGTCTGGCAGTTGTTGGCTGTGCAGATGGGCAGGTGCCACTAGGCTGGCGAGGAGCCCCTCAACACATGTCAGGGGGGATGGATGGCATGGCCCCCCCTGTTGCAAAGTGATCCCACCAGACTGCAGCAGCATTCTGATGGGCATTGCGAAGTAGGTCAGAACAATGATACCGGACCTGCTCATAACTGCAGTTGTACAGTCTGACATCATTGACCCTGTAGACTAGGTCATTCCACAGGGTGGTCTGCTCCTGCTGCTCATGGGTGGCCTGACCAAACAGGATAGCTTAGTGCTGGATTAGATAGTTCAGTACTACATCATTTTCAGCTCCTGAATAAGCAGGCAGGTGTCCATGTGACATCTTGCCTGAAAGACATAAAGATGACCTCCACCATATTAGCAACAACAAACTATACACACAACTCAATATGTATGGCTACAGCTTACCTACCAGTGAGATAGACATTGTATTGTACCACACGTTGTGCTATGTGTTTAGAGCCATGTTCCCTGTGTGGACACTATCATTGCTGGCCTGTTATGGACTATTCACCTGCATGCCATTGTCAGGGCCACTATGGTTCCATATATGCCTGTGGTATGCTTGTTATGTGATTGCTGCACATCTGACATTCTGTGTTATTGGGGATATCTATGAATGCTGTTGGACATGTTCTGGGATTGTGTAAACTATTACTACATACATATGATCTATAACAGTGACACAATAGCATGCTTAGGGAATATTTGCCAGCATAACCACCTCTCCAAACTCATCTGGCCACGTTATCAGGCCACATCACATGTGGGACCCACCCTGGGGCCTCCTCATGTACTGGTCCAGCTGTGCCTTCAGGTGAAACCACCTAAGGGGATGTTGTCCCCCCCAGGGTGCACACAGACATGATCCTGTCCTTGGGAGGATGTTGTCCCCCCGGGGCACACACAGACATGATCCTGTCCCCGGAGGTCAGGTCCAGGGTCTGTTCCATAATGGGCTCCACAGAAACATTTGGGATGTGCTACAGCACCTTGAGGCACCCAGTACACATTCACAGGGTCCACCTGCTCCTCCTGCTCAGCCTCCAGGCCAGGCACCTTCGGGAAATGAACTGCTTTTGTGAGTAGCAATGGGTGGGAGACTTGTTCCCATTGTTTCCATATTGGGGCCCATGGGGCTTCCACATCACAGACCACACACACCATCCAGATTGTTTATGCACCACATGTGTCACATACCACCCCTGTAGGCTGTCCTCTATATCTACCTACCTGTACCACCTCCACAGATATACCTGCCATACTTTTCCATACTCCCATTCCCTACTTCACAGACAAGGGCAATGTGGTCCCAACAAGGGGTTCACATAGGTTCATAGGTTCATAGGAGGGTACTAGGCTATATAAGCCTAGTCAAAAATGTACCCTGGCTTTCCCCACCCAAGAAAATTATTTTCCTATGCCCCTGTCGAGCAGAGCCACAGAAGTGATCCCCAGGGGGAATTTCCTATCTCCCATCCAATCATCAAGATTTTTCTTGAAGAGTGCTAATGAGGTGCTCTGTTTGACATAGATAGGTAGTCTGTTCCAGAGTATGGGAAGTCTCTGGGACAGGAATCTATCACTCCAGCATGTTCTGTTTATTGTGGTGACAAGGTTTAGGTCCCTAGATCGTGTAGCTCAGAGGGATTGGGATTTCTTTAAGTGGAGCATATCCAACAGCTCTGTGTTTGACATAGCTTTGTATGTTAGACAGAGATCGCCTCTGAGTAGGCAATATGTGATGGAGTAAAGCTGGAGTTTTTTGAGACAGTATGCGTATGGCATCTATTTGAGACCAGTAATCCTCTTTGTGAGGTATTTCTGTGGCCTTTCCAATTGTAGATGTCTTGTGAGGTACATACCAAAAGGAGCATTGTACTCTATAATGGGTCTAATGAGTGATAAGTAGAGGGGAACACTGACCTCTTTTTTTCTGGACGAGAAACCTTTTGTAATGAGATGAGCCACATAGAAGGATTTCCTGACCACTGTAGCAATGTGATTATCAAAGGAGAGACTACTGTCCACCTGTGTCCCAAGGTCTCTTATCACATTTTTGGCATTAAGTAGACCACCAGCTATGTGGTAGTTCATGGGTACAGAGTTATTACCAAAAGGGATGACAATACACTTTTTGGCATTGAGCTTCAGGCCATGGCTTTGACACCAGGCATCTGTCTCAGTGAGGCCCTTTTGTAGTATGTCCACATCATTAGGAGTTTTGATTATGGGTCCTAGTTTGCAGTCATCTGCAAACTTTGTTAGCCAAAGACCTTCTGTGTTAGCCTGTACTTCAGGCAAGTAGATACCAAACAGGAGAGGACCCAGGACTGATCCCTGTGGTACTCCACTTGTCACTGGTCTGAAGTCGGATTTGGAGTCTGCTACTTTCACAGTGTGGGTTCTGTCAGTGAGCCATTTGGCAACCCATCTTGTGACATAGAGATTTATACCTAGTTTAGTGAGTTTATCTATAATTCCAGAGTGGGGGATGGCGTTGAAAGCCTTGGCAAGATCTAGATAAGCTGTGTGAACCACCTTACCCTCATCTATGGCTTTGGTGACTGCTTCAAAGAAGTCAATCAGGTTTAAGAGACATGATCTGCCTTTTACAAATCCAAACTGGGTAGGGTCCAGAGTATGGAGAATACCAATGTCTTTGTTTAATAGTTCCATGATGATACATTCCATGGCCTTTCAGTGCAGACCAGGCTCATCAGGCTAATGGGGTGGTAGTTCCCGGGGTCTGTCGTGGCTCCACCTTTGTGGAGTGGGATAACCGTTGTGGTGCACCATTCAGTGGGCACAAAGCCTAAGGAGAGGCTATGATTGAACATGGTACTTAGGTAGGGTGCCAGTTCATTCTGTAGTTCATGTAGAACGCAGCCTAGGATATTGTCATGTCCCATGGATGCTGTGTTCTTGGCTTTGGAGAGTATTTTTTACCTGTGCAGCCGTGATTACAGGAACTTTGCATTCTTTCAGTGTAGAGATGGGCCCTCTAGGGGATGAGAGGGGGTAAAGTTTGTACTCAACCTATCTGCCAGGATGTTGGCAATATCAGTTGGTTCTGTATATTTAGTGCCATTGTGCTGTAGCTCAGAGCAGATCTGAGTGTTGCCATTGAGATTCTTGACATAGCTATAGAATGCTTTGTGGTTGTCTTTAGAGTCAGTGGCAATTCTGTTTTCTTAACTAGCTTTGTGACATACCCATCCATGTTGCACACACTTATAGCTGTATATATCTGTGTGTATTGCTATGTGTGCACATAGCATATAGCATGCAGCACTGTGGTGGTAATATAGGGGACATGTATTTACATACATATGTGTGTGTCTGTGTTTGTATATATGTTGACGTGCATATAGATATATATCTACATATGTGTAGATATATATGATGTATATATGTGTTATATATATGTATATCTGTGGACATACATGTATAAATATATATATATATATATATATATATATATATATATATATATATAGATATATATATATATAGATATATATATATATATATATATATATATATATATATATATATATACATACCTATATATATTGGGTACATTCAGACATCAAGTCCAAAGTCTCAAAATCCCTTCCTGCACAGCTGCACTGTTCTGCCTTGCTACAACATAGACAGGTGCCACTTATGGACACAGCCTAACATTAGGGGAGTATATATAGGGCCAGATTGCAGGTAACCTTATTACACACCTATGGCATTTCAGCATGCTACAACACATTTTAACCTGAGTGTCCTGCAAGTGGTGGGCTGTGGAACCAATGTGTCCATCATTATGGCATTACTTCCACCTCCAGCTATTGGCCACAGTATTATACATCCCTTCCATTACACACCACACACTATATTGCATACATATTGTCAGTTGGTGCTGCTCTGCACAGTTGATGGCTATGTCCCACTACCCACAAGGACAGACTCTACTGTCCATAGCAGTTGTTCAGCTGAAGATCATTACAACAGCAACACCCAATGGCACATGTATATCATTCCACATCATCTGCCCCAGTATTATGGACCAGGTAGTACAGTCAATTACATGCATATATTCTTCACATACCTGTTGTGGGGATGAGGTCTTTTGTGAATAGTATCCTTGTAGGAGGTAATTTTTTTTCACTCCTTAGCCTGCTTCGTTTGTTGTATTTTCTGGTGGTGTTGTGGCTCAGGAGCTGTTATATGTTTTCGGTTTTTCTCTTTCACTTTATTTCTTGCATCTCTCTTTCTCTCTCTCTCTCTCTCTCTCTCTCCCGCTCTCTCTGTCTGTCTCTCTCTCTGTCTCTCAAGTAAATGGATTGAGCTGCCTGTAATAGATTGCAGCATGGCTTTTGTGGGTGATGCACATGATCAGGTGATGACCTCTGCACTGATCAGTGTTCTCCACTTGCTACCTGCATGCAGCCAGCTGTGTAGTATTTCCAATTACCACTTTCATGGCAACCCACTACTATAAATCCCTACATCATATGGGTGTAGTCTGTTTACCTTTCCTGTATGGTGGACATCCTTCCTGTGTCTGGGGAGCAGTGTTACAGACAGCAGCTAGCAGTACCTCTTACAAGAGGACTTGCACACTCAGGCCAGCTACATATTTGTATGAGGTTCCAGAACTACAAACAGAAAGTGTGAGTACTGTTGTTGTATGCATTGTATAGCACCAGTGTTACAAGGATTGTGTGTACATACAAGTTTAACACAGACTGCAGTCTGTCTGCATAGCTCTCATCGGTGTGCCTATCCACTTGATGGGCAGAGGTGTGCGTATTATGTTTTGCCTGTCCACCACACAGGTCTTGTGTCAGATATATCACTGGTTGTGTGTGTTGAGTGCTATCAGTACATGGCTACATCCATTTGCGTTTTTGATTTCATATTCCTAACTAAGGGTATGTTGCAGACTATCCTGCAACACCAGTTACTTGCTTAGTGTGTGACAACACTATTTCACATATGGGCCTGTGTTCCAGCCTCTGTCCTCCACCTACATACCAGGCTTTGTCCATATGACATGCTGTCAGAGGTTGTTATGTAGTGGCCTGTGAGTATGTCATGCTGCCATTCCTGCCATCATTCCGCTGCTGTTGTGGCCCCCACACATATTGTGGGGTTGGGTCCATATATTTGTGGGCTTCATCTACACAACACATGTGTGCCCTTATACAGTGCAGATTTCAGTGTATGTAACAGTGATATATGGCACTGTATGTCAGTCTATGGGGGGTGCACCATAACAAACCTAAGCTGTTACACCATGTGGAGGTATCAGGGGTAAGCTGCCTTAAGGTATCTGGATGTACATTACCATACAATTCACCTTGGGTAAATGCAGGCCTACTGCTTCCTGCCATACAGACTGTTCTGTTTGTCAGTGTGATTGTGATGGTTTCAGTTATGCCTTGTTATGTAACAGATACATCCCATTGTGTCAACTGAGGTCTTTACCCCCTAGGGATTGTCTACAGAGTGTAGATAGCGGCTGCTGGACAATGCATATGCATTACTTACTGTTGATTGATTGTTATCCTGTGGCCCAGTCTGTCTTTAGTGTTGTACTACTTGAATGCCTTGGCCTGGACAGCAACATATGTATATCTTTCCAGACTACGATATTAATTTATCTGTTTGACAGTTGCATTAATCTGTTTATATGTATTTCAGAGTCTAAACAGCTACATGACATGGCATATACAGCTGTAATATTACACAAATAAAGCTTTCTCATGTATGCAAACCTGTGTGTGGTGTTATATCCTCTGACCTCTCTGTGGGTATATGTTGCAGGCAACAATTGTCATTTGTATGGGTGACTCAGACATTGTCCAGTTGGTAAGTTGGCAACTGTGGGCATACTGGCTGTTCTGTATGGTGTGCACCCACTACATATGTATCTTCCTATACATATCTCTGCATGTATATGTGTAGTTACATATATGTATATATATAAAAAATATATAAAAAATATATATATATATATATGTATCTGCATATATGTGTCTGTGTATACGTATCTTAGGAATGTTTATTGCTTCCACATTGTACATTCCCTATGGTAGCCAGACTGTACTGCATGATATGTTATTGATACCAGCCTGACATCATACAGGTGGGATGGATTAATATTAACATCTTGTGCCCATATTGTGTCAGGTCCTGGTTATGGGATTTGCAACAGTTGGTATTGTATTGCAGGGCAGACCTGTTTGGCTGTGGGGGGGGTATCAGTGCATACAATATGTATGTTGCTTGGGCCCTCTCAACCCCAGTAACGGTGCATGTGGTCATATATGTATTTGTTATGTTCTCTTTTATATCTATAGATATATATCTGTATATATACACACACACACACACATAAATATATATATATATATATATATATATATATATATATATGCTTACATATATATTGCTGTATATATATATATATATATATATATATATATATATATATATATATATATATATATATAGACATATATATCTATAGATGTATGCATATGTATGTATATATATATATATATATATATATATATATATATATATGTGTGTGTGTGTGTGTGTATCTATATCTATATATATAGATATGTATATATCTATTTAGATATAAATATATATATATATATATATATATATACACACACACACACACACACACACACACACACACACACACACACACACACACACATACATCTACATGTTTAAATATATTTCCTGTACTGTTGAATGACTGTGCTGGATGATATGTTTGTGAAAACATCAGGGTTATGTATGTCTGGCATGTTTTAGTGGTAAAACACTTTGGCTGTGGTGTGCATGGTCCTTGGTTCGAGCCTTGCAGAGGTTTTTTATTTTGTTGCTGGGCAGAACAAGGGCTGTTGGATACAGAGTGATGAAGGCACTTTTAAGCAGTTATAAGCGGGTTTGCACGGAGGTAAGCACTGCCAACTTCCGGTTACAGTTTCTTATAATGATTTAGCTTCTCAATTGCTTAAACTGTGTAGGCATTGCTTACCCCCATGCAAATAGGTTTAATCCAAGTTAACTGCTGCTTAAAAGTGCTTACTCCCACTTATCCCACGCTAATTTCTTTAAAAGAAAAGAAAAAAGGGTCGAAAGGAAAATGGTGAAAAAGGGGCACAAAGAGGGAAAGACAGTAAGGAAATAGCTAAGGATCTGCAGGAAGGGTGTAGGGAAGGTCCCTACCTGCCCATTTCTTCTACAGCACCAGCTGTTAATATACACTGAATTTGGGGATAGATTTGGAACTCAAACCTCTGAGAGAGGGGTGAGAACTACAATAATATGTTGTGAAGCCAGTTAGACCAGATTACATGTGTCCAGTGGACATGTGTGTGAAATGGACAGCTATGTATGGGGCAAGATTTTTTTTAGAAACAGATTGCCCTTTTTTTTTTTCAGGTGAGAGTGGGATGTTGGGGAGGGATAGTAGGTATATTTGGAGAGGTAGGTTGGGTAGGTTAACAGATAAGACAAACAAGATACATACAGGGGCAGTATATGGCACGTGGGGGTAAACACCTTGATGGGGAGGGGTGTTGGGAAAATGGAAGCCCATGAGCCCCCTAGTGAAAAAAGTGGGACTGAGGTCCCCACCCATGGACAGTCACCACTGTACCTTCACATCCCCAAAGGTGGCTGTGCTGGGGGCTGAGTTGGAGAGCCAGGTCGACCCTCTAGTTGTGACATGTGTCCCTTGAGCTGTTGTAGCAGATCTCCAAACTCCCAAATGAGCTTGCTATGTACCACGACCCGGACCTGGCAATGGGTGAGGTTCCTGTCCGTGCCCACTCCTGGGGGGGGGGAGTCCCATCCCCTGAGACGGTTCCACCCAAAGGTGGTGCAGGACCAATGAACGAGGAGGTCTCAGGTTGGGCCTCAGACGTGCTGATGCCCGGTGCCATGGCCAGCTGAGGTGGGACTGGTGGGTCCACTGGGACCCACATTCCCCTACATGCTATGGTGTTTATGTTTTATCAACATACGTGGGTTAGTAATAGTCAGCACATTCCAGGATTAGGTGTAACAGCACGCATAGATATTCTCATTAACCTAGACACCAGATATGGAACAGTTGCATAGCAAACAGAGCACATGCATATATGGGACCACAGTAGTAATTACAACAGCATGCAGGTACATTGATGGCACCATGCCACCAACGTGGGAGTATTTCAACAGAGCACATGTATAGAAACAGATTTAAATAATTATCAAACAATAGGACATATGTCCCTATATTACAGTTAAGTCAGCACATACCAATTGAGTTGGGTATTTAGTTTATTGTTGCAGATATGGTGGCGGGGAGAGAAAGATGTCAGTTAACAACTAGTATATTCCTGTAGTTCACATTACTTTCCTAGTCAGTGCTGTCATTTGTACCTTACAAGTATTAGTACACTACCCTAATGCCTTACTTTGGACAATGGTATGGCTGTCGACAACTATATACATGAACTGGTTTTACCTGCAGTATACACCTCTTACCTGGTATACCTGTGGAGGAATCGTTTGTTAATACTAACTTACTGTTTCTACACATACTCCCAGATTCCAGGTTGATGCTATGCACATACCTGTCCATCCCTTTTTGAACAGACTCTGGGCATGTCTTGACAACATGCAGGTGAACCAGGACATATTTAGACTATTGCCTTCTTAAACCTTTAGTGACTTACAACACTGTTATACAGGATTTCCTAGAGAGTTATAGTATGTAGCACAGTGTGGGTGACAGTGATGAGTAATACCTTATTATTCAGAGCAACTGCAACAATAACAATGCCATACAATACCAGAGTAAACAGTACCAGTACAGGGTATTAATCTTTTATTTCTAGGCACAGTGTTCATATCTGATGGATCTGTGGGAGCAATTTTTGTTAGCACTACCTGAATGTTGCCATACAGATTACCAGATTCCACATTAGTATTATGCACACACATCTCACTGTTACTGTACTCACTGTGGTCACAGCTTGACAACATGGGGGTGTAGATGGGACATACTTGGCTTATTACTCTCATAACAATTTGGGGAGTTGCTAGAGTGACAGGTTTGTTCTTACAGATGTGTGACAAACAGTTGTATTTCTTGTTTGCTGCCTAAACATCTGGGATCATCCCACTGATTTCCCAGGGGGACAGGGTGATAGGCAGCAGATATGGGCCAATGTACTTGACATTCTGGGCATATCTGTACAGTTGTGGGGTATGATTCTGTATGCAGCCTACTACCACTCCCAGGATTTGAACCATGGCTGTGTGTGCTAAAAATCCAAAAGATCACGTCTCAGATGCATGTGCTATTTGGATTTTGTTGCCTGTCTTTTCACTGTTTCTGTCTATGTCTCTCTCAGTTGTACTATATGACCTCTTGGGATTAAACCAGTCATATACAGACATTCATACACATTTTATTTATGTTGCACAGTGTGGGTAACAGTGCTTAATACAGCAGTACTGTTAAGTGATTGCAAATCTACATTACCATATGATACCAGAGTAAACACATGCAGTCCAGCAGTTAAACCTTTATTGTCAGGCTATTATGCTTTTATTTACATACAACCTATATGAGACTCTTCCTGCCATATTCTCTGGTGTATGCAGTACTTGCCTTAAACAATACAGGTTATATACAGGCAATTAACTTACTACTACTTTTAGATTTATTTCCTATGACAGTACATGCAAGAGTATTACTAACCTGCCTCACATCACAACCACTCCAAGTGACATCCATGGGCCTCTTGGTTTGCAGCCTGCTCACCTGCCACTTTGAAGGACATAAGAGGAATATTTAGCCATACATATCCATAATATACATGAGCTGGCAATTATTAAACAGGTAGTGGAGTGATACTTACATGTGGCTGGGACCTCCCCTGTCCTCCTAACCTGTTGGATCCACTGATCCAAGAGATCCCCCTTTCACCACTTCAGGTTGGCATAGTGATGCCTGACCTACTCACCAGTTCTGGGTATGCCAGTGACACTGGTGAGGTCACAGGCAAGATGGTCTCAGGCTTCTGCTTTATATTGGGAACCCTGGTACTCACCCTGCAGCAGTCTCTGTTCATGGTCTTTCACAAAGAGTCCTGCCATGACTCTGGACTTCTGGATGCCCCAGCGATGCGCCTGAAAGTGCACACCCTCTCCCATTTCAGATAGTGCCTACAAGGGGAAGCTACAACCAGTTATGAGATGTATTCCCACCTTTTGGGTTTAAATAGGGCTGGTTTCCCACACTTTGCCATGATTGGATGGTTTTGAAAAGGCTAAGCTATGGGCAACCATGCTTACCTAAGGTTGGCATTGCTTAAAGGGGTATACCAATGGGCAAATTGAGTTAGCTGCTCTACACATTACTTATGCCTAGTAAGCTGGGCTGTACAATGTGCAATTGCTTAATTTTTAATTTGCATACTATTTGCTTTTTGGCATTAATTTATTATTCATTATATGTTATATATGTGTTTAAGCCACGGTGGTGCAGCGATAGCATTGTCGCCTCACAGCAAGAGGTTCCCCCATTCGATTCACAGTTGGAGCGCCTTCTGTGTGGAGTCTGCATGTCCTCCCCATGGTCGAGTGGCATTTGAAAGACATGAGTGAATGGGCGTGCCTTTGTTGAAGGTTGGGTGTCGGGCTGGCACTTTGGCACAATAAAAATCATCTGCCAATCATTAGCGGACTGGAGTTCCGCTGTGGCGACCCCTAACCGGGAAAAGAAAAACAAGAAAAACAACATGTTATATATGTGTTTGGTATACTTAATTCATGTGTACGTACACTATATGGGTTTTTTGTGTTTATTAGTGGATATCAATGACACCTCACATCTGGCTTTAATGCAATACTCCAGTTCACATATTTATGTTATGTAGTAGGTTATACAACATAAGACTGTATATAAATTGCTTTCACATATTCAGTTTGACTTTCCTATAGTGAGGATCTGTTTGGTGATACCTCAATCTTATGTACAGTTGTGATGGGTTAGTGGCTAACTACTGTGACTGTAGTGTACAGGGTCCTGGGTTCAAGACCTGCAAAGGCTGTTTATTTTGTTTCTAGCCATGACAGCAGCTGTTGTATACACAGTGATTAAGGCACTTTTAAGCAATTGTAAATGGGTTTGTGCAGGTTTGCACAAGGGTAAGCTATGCTAACCTCTGGTTAAATATACTTACAGAGAGTTGGCTTCAGAATTGCTTAACCTGTGTGCACATTGCTTACCCCCATGTAAATGGGCTTAAACTTGCTTACTAGTGCTTAAATATGCTTACTCCTGCTTAATACTGCTTAATAGTGCTTACACTTGCTTTCCAGTGCTTACTCCCGCTTACCACTGCACTGATTTAGACAGTAATGTCTAATGGTTCTTGGGAAGGTGGTGGATTTGGAACCTGTATGGCATTATCATTCATTACACATTTTACCTTCTATTTGTATCCCTAATTCCTGTGTACATATACTGTATGGGGCAAGTGTGATTATCTGTGGACTTTGCAACATTATGACACTGACACCTCACATCTGCATTTAATGCAGTACTCCATTTCACAAATATATGTTATTTAATAGGTTATGCAACTAAAAATATTGGTCATAAAGTGATTTGACATGGAAAATGGAATGTACTGGAGTGGGACTAGAACTGGGAATGACTGCTAGTAAGGCAAATGCTCTGCCCACTACACTATTGCTGTACTGCTTCATTTGCATATATCTTCCTTTTTATTCTCTTCTGCCATTTAAGCTGCATTAACCATAGCTAAGCGATGGGCAAACCCGTGCACTTATGGTTAAATTTAATGTTTCATTAAAAAAAAAAAAACATCTTTATATTTGTTTTAACTATTGCACTTGTACACGTGGGCGGATATTGCTGGGGGTTTGCGTACACCTATAAGCAGTCTCGCTCATTCTTTTATGACTAGTCTGCTGTTCTTCATTGCAGGGGCATGTATATTCTGAGAGCTCTGCTCTCAGACATGCCCCCTGCACTCTTAACATGCTCCGTGTAAGATTTGGAGCTCAGGCAGCGTGGCTTCATTAATATGCATGGTGCGCTGCCGTCCTACTCCTAAATGGCTGCTACTGTGCAGGACTAAGCTAGAGTCTGTATCACAGGTATAATGCTGTGATATCATTTCTGATACAGGAATAAGATATCTGCAGTTTCTCTTGTACTTTAAACCCTCAGATTCCACTAAGTAGGATCTTGGCTCAGTACATACGCCTCTCACTTGACCAAGTCGATCAAAGCCTTTCACCTTTTGCATCCTTACTGTCTCTCCTTCTTTTAATGGATGAAGAAATCTGCACCTTTTATCATATTTGGACTTCTGAGAAGAATGCTTCTTAAAACGTTGGGCTTGGATTGCTCTGTTGTTTTTAACATTAGGTACCAGCAAACTAGAACTGATAGGCAAGGTTGTTCTGGTTTGCCTAGATAGAAGTCTCTGAGCAGGCGAGCCTAGTTGGTTGTCATGAGGTATATATCTGAGACTGAGTAAATTCAAGAAGATATCAGTATTGTCATGCTTTGACCATTCTAGTAATTGCTTTTCACTCTGTATTGCATGTTCAGCAAGACAGTTTGACTAAGGATATTCAGAACTGCTAGTAAAATAGATAAGTCCTACTCTTTAGCAAATCTCTGAAACAATTAACTGGTAAACTGAGAACCATTGTCAGAAATAACTTTGCGTGGACTACCATGGACTGAGAAATGATGTTTCATCTTAGTAATAACAGCACTGGACATTAGGTTAGGTAGCAAATCGATCTCAATCCCGTTCGAATAAGAGTTTACCAACATTAAGTAACATTGACTGTTCCACTCAAATATGTCAGTTGCTACTGTTGATTAAGGTAGTTCAGGAATTTGGTTTAGATGAAGTGGCTCTTTTTGAAAATGTGGCTTAGCACTGTTGCACACTGAACAAGAAGAAAGCACTTTATCAATGTCTTTCAATAGAGAAAGCCAAAATACTAGTCCTCTTACCCTTATTTTGGTAGAATCCGAAACTGGGTGGCCATGATGTAAAATATGAATATTTTCATATTGTAAGAAAGTAGGAACACCAACCTTTGGACATTTGAAAATAATACCATCTTCCATCAGTATCTCATCTCTGTATAGAAAGTAAAGTTGTACTTCTGGTGGTATACAGGATTGCTTTGATGGCCATCTTACATTAATGAAGTGGTTGAGCTTTTGCTAAACTGGATTAGTCTTTGTATGATCTCTTAGCTCATCAAGTCTCATGATAGAAAAATTATGCACTTCCATAATATCAAAGTCAAAATAACCAAAATCAAGCTGATTTGTGGTATTTCTGAGTGATCAGGATGAGGTATCAGACAGATAAAGAAGTTTACCCTTTTGTTTACCATTTTGAAATTGTAATTTTGCAATTTAAGCATAATTCTTTGCAGTCATACTGAAGCTAAATGCATAGGCTTCTTTAAAATAGTGGCTAGAGGTTGATGGTCAGCTTATTATGGAGCTATAAACATGTGAACACAATTGTCAGAAATTTATTTTCAATTTGAACATACTGCATCTCAGTTTGGGTAAAAGTTCTAGATACATAGGCAACACGTCTGCTCTCTTGAAGGATAACTGCACCAAGACTGAACTTTGAAGCATCACAGAAAGAACTATGGGTCTGTGAACATCATAATATGGTAATGTAAGAGGGCTAGCAGTTTGCTGTTTGAGGTTATCAAATGCTCTCTGGTGTTGTTCTAACCATGACCAAGCAACATTTTTGTGTGTCAGCTCTCTTAAAAGTGCTGATAACTCACTAAAGTCAGGGATAAATTTGCCCAAATAGTTAACAATACCAGGAAAATACTTTAGAGTTTGAACATTGTCTGGAGCTGACATCTCAAGAATGGCTGCTTGCTTGGAAGTATCAGATCATAAGCCTGTACTAGTAAATAAATGACCTACATAAGTAACTTCTGGTAGTCTGAATTTGTACTTAGAGGACTGATCTTTAAATTCACTTCATGCATTTTGTCCAGAACTTTCTTGAGATTTCTGGCATGCTCTGCTTCACCATTACCTCCAGCCAGGAAATCATTAACTAGTATTGCACATGGGTAGCCTGAACATTTTTTCTCCATTGCACGCTGAAATATGTGACTGGCAGAATTTATTCTAAAAGGCATCCTGAAGAATCTGTACCTACCAAAAGGGTACTGAATGTAGTCCATAGTGAAGAGTTGTAATCAAACATCACTTGTCAAAATGAACTCTTTGCAACTAAGACAGAAAACACAGTGGCATTTGGCATAAGGGTTGCAATTTCCTCGACTGTACACATAGGATAATGAGGTCTTTTAAATGCCTTGTTCAAGTCTCTTGGGTCAATACATATTCTGATTTCATCTGAATTTTTCTTAAGAGCAGCTACCATGGACAGCACCCACTCAGTTGGGTTTGTGGCTGGACAAATCACACCTTGCTGCACTAGTTTGTCTAACTGGACCTTGACTTTGTTTTGCATAGCTATTGGAACTCTTCTTGCTTGTCTGACCACTGGACTGACCTCTGGGTCTACTTTAATGGAGTACACAGCTGGAATTTTGCCTAGCTTCTCATTCAACACATCAGCAAACTTTGAGAAAATAGCATTGGTGAAACTGGAACTGGGGTATGTGCTTACATGATGTACCTCTTTGGTAAAAGAAAGCAGTTTCATTCTCACACTGTCTTTGAGACTTAATACTGACTGCTCAGGTCTATGGACAACATAAAATTGCAACTGTTCCCAGCTGAATAGCATGAAAGCATTACTGAACCTTGGGTTTGAATCGCTTCATCTCCATAAGCAACAAGCTTTGCAGAATTGACCAAATTAAGTTACTCACCAGCCCTCGCTTTAGCAAATGTTTCTGCTGACATTGCATTAGACTTTGAACCAGTGTCTGCTTTGAGCTCTATGGGCTTACCATTGATCGGGACAGTACAAAATACTTCATGCTTTGCAAATAAATCTAATGCATTAGCCTTTTCACCAACCACTGAGACACCATCTACATAGAAAGTAGGGTTGCAGCTCTCTATATGATTGACTTGCTTTTTTGAGGGACCTTTCTTAATAACTGAATGAGGTTTACTTGATTTACAAAATTTTTGAAAAGGATTCCATTTTTTACACTTGTGGCATTGCTGACCAAATGTTAAGCACTTCTCTCGTTTATATTCATGACTGGCAGTTAACAATAAGACTTGACTTGGGTTTTGCTGACTCACCTTTATACTGTACTGAGCATGCCTTTTTACTGAGCTAGTCTTGGAACTTGCTAGAAAGCTATGGGTTTTTCCTGCTGGATCTACAGGCATAGCCGGCCTTAGACATAGGCCAACTAGGTGGCCGCCTAGGGCACCACTGTAGCAGGGGCACTTTTTCAGTGTTTATTTGATGTAAGTAGACCAGGATGGGGGCACCAGGTGGTGTGGTGGGGGGGGTGCCATGGAGCCCTTTTGCCTAGGGCACCAGTCGACCTAAGGCCGCTCCTGCCTACAGGGGTTGCTGCTGCCATGTGCTTTGGCCTGTTTCTGCTTGCCACATGTTGCATGCTGTCTACGTTTACTCTAGAGGATGCTGAAATCATACTCTTATCACTTGTAAGCATATCTGTGTGCCTTTCTGTGAGCTCATGTATTTTTCAAATCTCTATGGCTTTGCTTAAAGTTAAATCACTGTCATGAACCAAAGTCTTTCTCACTGCAGCACTATTGACACCACACACAAGCCTGTATTTAATTAACTCATCTTTCAAGTCACCATATCTGCACGTTTTAGCTTTATTTCTCAAGTCAGTGATATAAGCTGCAAAAGTTTCACCTGACTTTTGGTCTCTTGTATAAAATAAGTGCCTCTCTAATGTAACATTTGTCTGGGGGTTGCACATTTCTCAAAATGTATGTTTTAAGCACTCAGAGTCTTCCCTCAATTCAGCCAGTACCACAATATGACAGTCTGCATAAACAAATGAAGACTCTCTTTCAATAGCTTCTGACCCAACTAAGTTAAGCAAATGAATGCCCTTGTATGTGCATCTTTGTCAGAAAAAGCTGCTTGTATGAAAATATCGTATTCTTGCTCGAATACTCTCCAATTCTCTGCTATATTATGATCAAATTACATGTGGACTTGGTGTGAGAAATGCCTCTGTCATATCAGCACACAGCAGTGAAGGTGCTTGAAATTATGTCCGAATACACACACACACACACACACACACACACACACACACACACACACACACACACACACACACACACACACACACAAATATTTATATATTTGCCAGTACTTGTAATTATGCTCAATAGCACAAGAAATACGTTGAAATAACTGCACTTTGCCAAATATTCTCCATGGCACAAGAACACTCTGAAATCACTGTACGCTGCTTTGAAATCACTGTACTTTATGAAACCACTCCTTATTAGTGTAAGAAATACTTTGAAATGACTGTAATTTGTGAATAAACTGTACACAATGGAAAAAAGCTCAGAATAAGAAACACTTAGAGATGAATGCACTTTGTAAATAAATTGTACACAGCCCAAGAACCTTTCAAAATGGCTGGGATTTGAGAACTAACTCTAAACATTTAAAGAAACACTCTGAAATGGTAGCTTTCTGTGAACAAATGCATACAGCACAAGAAACTTTTCAAAATGGCTGTACTTTACACTTTGTAATATAACTGCACTTTCTACACCGCAAACTCTGAAATAATTGCATCGTAATAAAACACGTACTCTGCAAACACTTTGCACACTCTTAGATACTTTGAACAACTCTAGTTATGCTGTGAATGGCTTTAGTCAATGCAAAATAGTAGTTTGTGCTCCAAAACACAGTCTTTTACTAAAAAAAATATGCAGTCACCTAACTCTTTTAGCTTATTTTGCCCTTTTATTGTACTCATTATGCCCTTTTAATCTCTTATCATGCTTATACTTTTCTTGTACTCGTTTTACTCTAAACAGGCTCATTATGCAAGCCAAAGATAATTCTGAGCTCCATATGAATAGTTTTGCTAGTTTTATCAAATATAGTGGTTTTGAACATTTTGTTTAATTAATAATGTGGTTTGTGCCTTTCATTCACTTAATAATACATTTGTGCTACTCGTTTGAGTAATAATGCATTTTGTGCCGTATAAATGGACTGTTTTATTTTCTTTGCCAAATAAATCATTTGTGCAGTTTTCTTTACCTTTAGCTCATTTCTGGCCCTTTTTCATTTGTCTGTGCTCCGTTTCACTCAACCTGCTTAGTCTGCCTTCACCTTCAAATCAACACCTCATGGCTCGAAGTAGCTCTTCTAATCCCAGTTCTGGCACCATGTCACTCGTCTGGTCAGGATAAATCAGATGAACATTCGTGGGCATACCTCTCAAGTGTACCTCATTATGAGGAACGTTCATGTTCCTCAAAGTTCCAAATTGAAAGGGTCTGTCACATATTTAGTATTAGGAATTTTTTAATTGATATCCATGGTAAATAAATGAATCATATTAATTCCTTAAAAGATCTTTTTAATAAGTAAAATCAGCATGTTTTAACCATCCTGTGACCTTCCCAGATAAAGTTGTTAGCAAGCCATTAGTATGTGTTCCACATTTTGCCCATTTGTTCCACATTATGAGGACTAGTGTTCCTCATTTTGGAGATGGAAGGTTGAGAGCTATGCTATGTTTGTGGGTTCCATTCATGCAGCTTTGTTACACACAAACACATCAGGAATGAGGCTTTGTAACTTAAACTTAAATAAACTTATGAACAGACTGACTACCACACTCATACATGTTAACATTCTGGCTGTTCTCTCAAAATGGTACTGCTGCCTGCACATGCTCTGTATTTATACGTACATGCTATATCTGGAAATGCTTCTTAAAGGTGCATACTTATGCTCTGAGCTACACTCACCTTCTCTCATAAATGTTGTGGCCGCTGCATTCCAAGACAGAAAACATATTTTGATAGTATGTATATTTTTTACTGTAGAATAAACTGGCAAAACAACAACAACAAAAATATTTGCGAGGAAGAATAGTCTCCATGTCAGCCATATGAGCAACATGTCTGACTTTTGTTTGAGTTAAAAAATTAAAGTGCAATTTGAATTCACCTTTTATGTAGGAACAAAACAGAATATGCCATCATGTAGAGAGTTTTGATGTACGTATCTGTTCACTTAGTAAAATCTGCTTTAAGCTTTAATGTCACTGCATCTTGCAATGCAATTTCTCCTACACAAACCTCATCTGAAGATAATGCACTTTTGCTTCCATTGATATTCAAACTATCTCTGTCATATCCAGTGTGTACTTATGGAAAAAATAAAAGATCAAGATCAAAATATATAATATGGAAATTATCTGCGCGACATGAGAGAAGGCTATTTTATTGTAGATGTTTGTTACCTAGGTAAGTTCACTGGCCTCATGTGTCTCTTTTCAGTGTCAGAGAATTAGCACTATCTGGTTAAGTAAGGCTCACAGTCACAGATTAGGATGTAGAAGGATTCAAACCTTGTACCTTAGGTACCAGAATCAACATTCATCAGTAACATCTCATTACATCTATTACTTTTTTGGAATTATTTGCTTTGCTATTATTTGTGGACCTGGGTTCTGGCAGAGGCTGGTGGTTGTTTTTTACATTATTCAGAATAAATAGTAGCACATAAAATAAAAGAATGAGATAACTATTAACTCTTCAAGAAGGGTAGAAACCTTATTGGCTTCTAAAGTCGGAGGTCCTCAGATGTCACTCCTGTCTTTAGTAGTGCTTTGAAGGTAACTCTTCATCAGTGTGTTCTGTGATTAAGGATACAAAACATCTCTTATCTGAAGGTAGATGATTAAGGATACAAAACATCTCTTATCTGAAGGTAGATGATTGAGGATACAAAACATCTCTTATCTGAAGGTAGACTAAAGTGTACACTGTGGCCAGTTATTACCTCAGTGCAAGAACTGTACAATAAGATGAGGTATGAAGATGGCAACATGTAGAAATGTGCAGTGAATTAAAGAAGTAGGTAGACAATGTTCATCTATGTGTGCATATACAAGAACATGCATATGTGCGCACATGGGTGCGTGTGTGTGTATGTGTGTGTGTGTGTGTGTGTGTGTGTGTGTGTGTGTGTGTGTGTGTGTGTGTGTGTGTGTGTGTCTGTGTCCATGTGTGCACACTTGTGTCAGTGTGAGTGTGTGTGTGTGTTTGTGTGTGTGTGTGTGTGTGTGTGTGTGTGTGTGTGTGTGTGTGTGTGTGTGTGTGTGTGTGTGTGTGTGAGAGAGAGAGACAGGTCCAGAAAAAATACATTTCTTCAGAACAAACATCCGTAGTAGTACATTCTGTGCAAATAAGTTAGCTTGTACTACATTTCAGGACAGAAGGAGTCAGAGTCCACTGACAGGATATATTACATTATACATTGTCCCTGTCTTTATCCGCGTTGGTGGTGCTGCGGTAGCATTGTCGCCTCACAGCAAGACGTTGTTCCGTTCGATTCTCAGCTAGAGCATCTTCTGTGGAGACATGCGTGAATGGGTGTACCTTCGTTGAAGGTTGTGCGTTAGGGCCGGCAACTCAGCACGTAAAAATCAATTGCCAATCATTAGCGGACTGTTCCACTGTGGCAACCCCTAACCGGGAAAAGCCGAAAGACACAACAACAACATTGTCCCTGTCTTTGCCTTGGGCTGTATGGTTAATGTTACCAGTAAGACTGTTACTAAATCATCTCTCTCCAAAACATATGCTGACACTTCTCCTCTGCTAAAAGATGTTCAAATGTCTTGCTGAAGAATGGTACTTTGTTCAGAGCCATTCTGAAGTAGCTATTCAGTGCATAGATATAAGAAATTATGGTGGTGTTTGTTTACTAGGGATGTCATTCAGAAAGACATCACTAATTAGATGTGCACTTCTATTATTATCTCCTAACCTTATTGATGGATATAGAACTTAGGAGGGTAAACAGAGATATTTAAGGAATCTAAAGAGGAAAAATCAATAAGATCGCCAGAAAGTCCTCTGTGGCTAAAGAGTACCAAAAAACTGTAAATGTTCACTACAAAACTACTTTTATTAGCACAGGTACAATATCCCTTTAAGTTCAAGTGCATGTTACTGAACAGGCCACCAATTCATGTGAAACACAACACCTCTATGACACTGTTCAATAGGAACCTGAACAAGTGGATGGGGTACCATAAATTCTTATCAGAGAATACGGACATGGGCAGTCATCACTAAATGCAATCTTTGGTACTGAATAGAATTTCTATGCTATTGCATTGCGATGAAACTGCTAGGCTTAAAATGACCTCCAGGTCGATAAGCTAGTAATATACTATGATCCTATGATCCTATGAACATTGCACATAACTGCTTGACATGCTATTGCTTTCAACACGTATTGTATGGCTTGTTTATTCTTGCTCAGAGATGTCATGCTTATTAAAAGAAATAGAGCAGTGAGACAAGGCAGGTACACACCAATTCACAAGATTCTATGTACTGCAGGTGAAAGGCCATCACTTGCAGTCATCATTGCCATAACAGCTGTCAAGTAATAATGCTCTTCCAAAAGAAAAACTATTTCCTTGAACTTAAAAGGAGAGGACATAGGAATATTTGTAAAAAAACTACAGTTATTGGCCAGATTTTCCACAAATAATTGAATTCTCTGCATTGACATGGAAATATAGCCATGCAATCTGAATCATGTCAGACAGAAGATAGAAACATAAATATATTTTCATGAGTTCAATAATATTAATGTGTGTATATTTAGCATTCTGCACACACTCACAAGCTACAAGTACTTGCTTTCTTAAAATATGTATATTTGTAGTTATATATGCAGTTTCTCCATTTATGGTAGATCATGTGATACATGTGATACTGTGAACAGACTCCATGCTGTTTTCATAACTTTATTCCTGCTCAGTGTTTATGATGTGAAAATGTTTCATTTCCAACATGTTAACATTTTCAGTAGGACATATTTGTGAAAGTCATCTAGCATCCACTTTTCAAAACTCTTTCAGTTTAGTTTAAACACCATTTGGATGAGAACTACTAGCAGAAAGAATTTCCAGTCCTAGATGTAAGAATGCACTACTCACCGATGTGTATATTCCTACAGGCAATGTAATTTGAATAAAGGAAGCAGTATTTCTGTGCCAGCTCTACTTATGTTTTTGTTAATTTTGTTGTTATCTTTACAACACCATGAAATACAGATAAATACCTTTTACTATGGTACACTGCTGGCTACAGATATACACAGTCCTCTTGTCCACCCTGTACTACCCAGGTTTGTCATTTTTGTCAAACTGCAGGGGTAGACACACTTCTACTATTCTGCCTTGCACTACTAGTTACACCATGCTTTTGTGAGTGAGAGGGACTGTCCCTTCAGTGTTCCCAAGCTTCTTTGTATTATTAATTCCTTTTTGCTTATTCCTGTTTTCCATTAGCCATTAATTGTTCAGCCCATTTTTTACTCCTCTCCCAATTTCACATTTCAGTATCTTTACAACACATAATTACACTGCAAGTATGAATGGTTAAGTTTGTCTATAGAGGTTCCTTTTAGTTTTTCATCACTTTGAACTGTCATCTGTGTCCCACCAATTAGATTTCTTGATCACTGGCTTACTGAATGCCCACAGATTACTTTCAGCAGGCTAAAGTGCTAAATTATTTCATTAAATTACTTTGCATAACTTTACAACAATGCCTGTTATGATTGCTTATACTATTTTTATTTCAAACCCTTTTCGCCTTACTAATACAGTTTCTTTGGTTCTACCACGTGTTCAATTCACACCTTCTCACTGCCACTCTCAAGCGGCTAACTCCCACAAACTCATCTGTCTGCCCTAACTAAGCTTCCTCCCAAAAGTCCAATCTCACCACACAACCTAGCCCTACCAAAACCCTGATCCAAGCCAACAAAATAGGTAAATTGAAGATTTACTGTATTAAAGTAAGACAACATTTGGATTTGTATTGACATGCAGTATAGGAATAAAGCAATCTGAAGCATACAAATGACCTTGGGATTCTGAGAGATAAATGTTTTAACCGGTGTATATTTCACATATCATTAGGATAGTAAGCCCAGACTTCTGTTCAGGATTTCATCAGTACTAAAGAGCTATTGCACAAGAAATGTGTTGCTTAAAAGGTGTGGTTAACTTAATTGATGATGTATTAGTGAGGGGTGGGGCACAAGGAGAGCATGATAAGAGAATGTTAGAACTGCTAAACAGGTTAAGACAACATTATTTCCAATTAAATAGGAGTAAAAACAGAAATGTTGAGCAACGGATATTTACCAAACATGCGTTAAAGCTTGTTATAGAACACAGATGTTTGAAATGATATGTGAGCCACATCTGGGAATAGTAAATTTAAGAGAGTAAGAGGTAGAGAGATAAATCGATAGATTAGATAGATAGATAGATAGATAGATAGATAGATAGATAGATAGATAGATAGGTTCATAGGTTCATAGATAGATATAGGCTATCTGCCCTAGGGCAGTTATAAGCCTAGCCAGAGTGTGTTGGGCTTTCGCCTCCCTTTTAGATTAGTTAACTGTGCCTCTGTATAGTAGGTCACAGAAGATAGCCCTTTAAGGTTAGTTTACTGTGCCTCTGTCTAGCAGGGACACAGAAGAGATCCCAGAGGTAAACTTACGATCTCCCATCCACTCGTCAAGATTTCTCTTGAAGAGGATCAGTGAGGAGCTCTACCTAACATGAACTGGGATTCTGTTCCAGAGTGAGGGGAGCCTCTGGGATATGAATCTGTCCCTCCAGCATTTCCTATTTATTGCTGTGCTGAGGTTTAAGTCCCTGGAGCGTGTAGCTCTAAGGGATTTGGATTTCCTGAGGTGGAGCATGTCCATTAATTCTGGGTTAGACATGGCTTTGTACGTCAGGCATAGATCGACTCTGAGTAGGCGGTAAGCAACTGAGTAGAGCTGGAGTTTCTTTAGTCGAACTGCATAGGGCATCTGTTTGAGGCCCGTGATCCTCTTGGTTAGGTACTTTTGGGTTCTCTCCAGTTGCTGCAGGTGTCAGTGTACATCCCATATGGGGCATTGTATTCAATTATGGGCCTGATGAGTGATGAGTAGAGGGGCACAATGACCTCTCTTGATCTAGATGTGAATACTTTCGTGATAAGGTGGGCTATATAGAAGGTCTTTCTAACCACTTTAGCAACGTGATTGTCAAAGGAGAGATTGCTATCTACTTGGGTCCCCAAATCCCTAATTACTTCTTCCGTACTTAATGGATTACCACCTATGTGGTAATTTGTGGGCACTTTGTTTTTCCCAAAGGGGATGACTATGCACTTTTTGGCATTTAGCTTGAGGCCGTGGCTCTGGCACCAGGTATCCGTCTCTGTGAGACCCTTTTGGAAGATGCTTGCATCAGCCGGAGAGTTGATTATGGCTCCCAGTTTGCAGTCATCTGTGAACTTGGTCAACCATAGTCCTCCCATGTTAGCCTGTACCTCAGAGAAGTATATATCAAACAAGAGAGTTCCCAGGACTGAGCCTTGTGGGATGCCACTTGTAACTGGTTTAGAGTCTAACATGGCACCTGCAATTCTGACCATGTGGGTTCTATCCCTGAGCCAGATTGCAATCCATCTTGTGACATAGGGGTTGATATTTAAGCTGGTAAGCTTATTTATGATGCCTGAGTGGGGTATTGTGTCGAAGGCTTTTGCGAGGTCAAGTTAGGCTGTGTGGACTACCTTCCCCTAATCTATGGCCTTGGTAACTGTTTCAAAGAAGTCAACTAGGTTTAAGAGGCAAGATCTGCCCTTAACAAAGCCGAATTGGGTAGGGTCCAGTGTCTGGAGGTTCCCATTGTCTTTGTTTATGTGTTCCATGATGATACACTCCATAGCTTTGCAGACCAGACTAGTCAGGCTTATAGGGCGATAGTTCTCAGGGTCTGTTGTGGCACCACCTTTGTGGAGCGGGACCACTGTTGCTGTACACCATTCTTTGGGTACATATCCTGTAGTAAGGCTGAGTTTGAACAGTGACTTTATGTGAGGGTTCAGTTCTATTTGGAGCTTGTGTAAGACTCAGCCCGGGACACCATCCAGTCCCATTGATGCTGTGTTTTTTGCTTTGGAGAGGGCAGCTTTCACCTGTGCATCTGTGATGTCTGGAAGGCTACATTCAGTTGGGATAGACATTTGCTCTTTTGGGGTGGAAGGTGGGGAGAAGTTTGCACTGAACCTGTCTGCCAGGATGTTGGCAATGTCTGTGGGTTCAGTGTATTTTATGCCAATTTGCACTAACTCAGAGCATATCTGGGAGTTGCCACCCAGATCCAGACATAACTAAAGAAGGCCTTGTGATTGTCTTTAGAGTCTTGGGCAATTTTTCTTTCAAAGCTGGCCTTTGATGATTTTATGAGGGCTCGTAGTTTCTTGCTAGTACTGATCAGAGATGCCTTCCCTTTTTGGGATTTTGCTCTATCATGTAGTAGCTTCCTCCTTCTGTAGCTTATTTATGGCCGGGGACTACCAGACAGGTTTCCTGCTTTTGGAGGAGTGAGTCTTGGTTTTATTTGGGATAGCACAATCCATGCATTCCTGCAGGTGCTCATAGAATGTGTTTGTAAAGGATTCTGCGGTTCAGGCAGTATTTTCCACTGGCCTGGGGGCTTTGAAGGATTCCACCTCAGTTTTGAGAAGTGTGAAGTTTGCTTTTGAGAAATTTTTCACAGTGGTTTCCTTGGCTGGGGGTGGGGACGGGATATGGATGTCCGGTGAGATTAGTTTATGGTCTGATCTTACCAATGAGGGGTTTACCTCTGGTGTGGAACATAGAGTCCCCATGTTGGTGATGACCAGGTCCAATATGTTGTCCCCTCTTGTGGGAGTGATGACCAGTTGTTCCATAGCATTTGAGTTTATAAATTCTAGGAACTGGTGGGCAAGGTTGTTGGGGCTTGAGTAGTTTTCCCAATCAATGTTTGGGTAGTTGAAGTCACCCAATATTATGGTGTTTGGAGAGACCTTCATATTCTCCAATGTTCTCAGGAAGGCCGAGCGAGGTTACTGAGACTGGGAGGGTGATCTGTAGCAGGCTACAAACTGAAAGGCAGTTTTGCCCACTGTTAGTTGCACATGGATGGTCTCCGATGCTTCGTGCAGTGCCACTAACCTGGAGGTGTGGGTATCTTTGATGAATATGGATACTCCCCTCCTTTTGTGTTTCGGTCCGAGTTTTGGGGCCAAAAAGCATGGTATGAGTTATAACCTGGTAGTGCTGGGGTGCTGTCGGGAGCCTTGAACCAGGTTTCTGTTACTGCACAGATATCGATATTCTCCATACTGAGGAGAGCCTTGAGTACATGCATCTTGAGGTTTAGACTTCTGACATTTGAAAGATAGATAGATAGATAGCTAGATAGATAGATAGATGGATAGATAGATAGATAGATAGATAGATAGATAGATAGATAGATAGATAGATAGACAGATAGATTTCAGCTGCAGGTGCAAATGTGATTAGTGCATTCAAGTCTGTGTTTGAGATAGGGAATCCTTTATACTGTCATAATTGATGATCGTCTATAAAAGCATGTCAGAAGTTTAGAGGATCACTCTCTGTGTGAGTGGGAATTCAGTCATTTACATCTAATCCACAATATCTGCAGTCCAAAAGGCAAGTGGAAATGCAACAAAAATTCTTCTAAGAAAAAAACAGTTGCAAAATATATGAGGATATTGATGTCATAGTTTAAGAATTTAGGAGTATTTTGTCATAGGGACTTTATCTCTCACTAAATCAATTACTAATGGGCAGATGTTTGAAAAGTAGATTCCTTCCTTGAACTATGTTAATAATGTTTGAAAGTCACACAATGTAAAGGAAATTCTGAAGACAAATTAGTATAGACAGAGATACTATCATGACTGAAACTGTAGAAACCAGATGACTTACTGAATGCAGACATAGAAAGAATACCAGAGTTATGAGAAAGTCCACCCCACAGATGAAACAGTTGGTAAAGCATCCAAGATATGATAATATGTAGCACACGGAGAACATGGAAAGCTGTAGAGAAGAAATCACAGATATTGGGGATAAAACAAATGTTAAACAACGAGAAATGTATCAAATGGTCCTGTTGTAAGACATTATAATCTAAATTCTGTGAGATTCAAGACAGAGAAAGAGAAAGAGAGAGAGATACATGAATTTATGCCTCCATGTGAACTTGTAGTGCAGAAAGAACTGTTCCGGCAAGACCAGATATTCAGTGGAAATAGTCCTATTAAATATTCCAGAGATTGTAGGCCTTCGCAGAATCCAGAAATGTCTATAAACTGCTTCATAGTTACATATTATGCTTAAAAGTGAAAAGCTTCTTTAACTAACATCTCCTTCATTATCTTCAGTTTTATTTAGATGTAAGCAGTCCATGACATGCTTAGCTTAAGTCCATCCATCTATCTGTCCATTAATCCTTCTATCCATCCAGCCACCCAGTCATTCATCCATCTAATCATCCATTTACTAAAGTATTAAGACACAGAGTGAAGTTTCATTTAATTTTATAATGTAATGCATGTTACTGCATATTCATAACTTAAAAGTAAATGAAGTATGTGTCTGGTATGTAACTTTTGTGCTATTGAGTTTGCTACCACAATCTGTGCATCATATGGTATCCAGTCTTTCTAGAGAAGTCTAAATCTGAATACAAATCTCAGAGAGTTTATACTACATCTTGTCATTGTCTACTTTACTAACTATGTAAACATTACCTGGGTAACATTGTAAGGGAATAAGGGAATGACAGAAACCTTAAGATACCGTGCTTAAATTAAATCAGTATAACTGGGAAACTTAGTTAAAAAGGTAATGACTGACTGATCTGATTCAATGGAGTTTTGTCAAGTGAATACATACCTGTAGAGTCATTGGTCATATAGATGCCAAGCTTAATATTTCTACACTAATAATCAACTCTCTTATCATCTATAACTAATGTATTATTCTAAGGGTGTAACACTAAAGATTGAGATTACACTGTCTAGGAATTTCCCTTTTCCCCAAAATAGTTTGATCTCAGACTTGATAAATATAAATAGCAGGGAATGTCTCTCCATATTCCAGTGTGCATAACAAACCTGCATAAACAGCTTATATTATAGCATATTCTTTCCTTATGGTACAGTTTGCCTAGGCATCTTCATAAAACTTGTTCATTGCCTTCCTTTAAAAGTCATTTAAATTTCTACAACAGCATAGGAGTTTATAACTTTTAGGCACTGGAGTCTGCAGTGCTGAAAGCTCCTGGGCAGGAAGAAATGACCTGTAACACCTATGAATCTATGAACTTATGAGGACAGAAGGTATGCAACTCATGGAAAATACAAAGACATATTGTTTAAAAACTGTAAGAAAAACCCAGCCAAGCTAGAGTTTTCACTGTGTCATACCTAAAACCTCTGTATCAAACAGTGAAAACTCTAACTTTGCTGTTTTTTTCTTGCAAGTTTTTATTGAATGTCTGTGTGACCTGTTTACCCTTTGGTTAAGAAGTATTATTTCACATATGTGGTGGTAGGTAATTGAAATATTTCCTCAAAAACTGTAACAATCAAAAACGATAACTGAATTCAAGACAGCATGGGACAATCAGATTGAAGAGGAATTGTGAGAAATAAACTATTAGACCAGTAGGACCTACAGCTTTTCTAATAAATACAATGCATATTAGTTGACCCAGGCAAGCCTTTTCTGATGTGCTAATCTATTTTTCTGATTTTATATCATAGCATCCATGAATGAAAGCATACTTATATTTTCACTGTAATTTTTTAAATAGCTTGTTTGTCTGTCTTCTTCACCCTGTGCCTTCTAATATAATGATGCTACACTCCATTTTGGCTTCTGGTTTTACAAACATGCAGTCCATATTTTTTTGTATTTTACTTCAGTAAATTACATGGTATGTTTATTATTTCACACTTGAATGTTCATGTCAAATGTATTTTGCAGTGTTCTTTCTATGTCAACCAATTTATAGCAAATTTGAGAGACATAGTAGAAGGCTGTTGAAAAGCCATGCTTGTTTCATAAATTATTTAGACATGTTACTAATAACTCACTGATAGGCAAGGTACAACCATGACTTGCTTCTGAGGAGGAACATTTCATACTTCAGCAACTTTTTTTTGAGTATGTCATAATAGAAGCTCAGATTTAGCAAATGCGTTTGTTTTTTTTTTCTTTTGCCAAAATATCTTGAACTGTGCTTAATATGGAATTTGTTGCATACTGAGACTGTTACAATGGAAAAAAATGTTATAATCTCCAACTGCTATGACTGTCCTTGTGCCAGTGCCATATTACAAAGGCCTGTGCTTTTGTCACTGCTGTGAATCTGACTATTTTGCTTGAGTCATATTTATTAAGACAGGCCAGTGAACTCCATAAAATGAGTGACCGTCATTTTGTGGTGGGAATGGGGTCTAATAAATTGTTGCAGATGTTATCAGTATGGATAAAATTACAAATAGTGAATATAATCATCCAGAGAGATATCACATCAAAAAGGATTTAAAACTTATTGCAGTATAGTACAGAAAAAAAAGTTCTTTGTCACTATTTTACCCTGAAACCTATAAGTGACATAATGAAAAACTGCGAAAGAAGGTGATATGGATGGTACTAGGAAAGACAGCCCAGAAAAGACACAGAAGTACATTATGATTTTTCAATTACATTCAGCTTTTATAAATAGCTATTTTAGATGTTCACGACAGTCACACAATGAAAATCCTTATATAAATGTGTTGTACCATTGCTTCAGCTAACATTATGTTCTGCAGGTTTCTAACAGATTAGAGTCCATGTATCAAACAAATCTATTAATTTTCTTTATAAGCCACAAAAGTTAATTCTGAAATGTTTGTATTGCACTGATATATATTCAATATCTGTTTACACATACATGTCTTCCTAAGAGTGATCTGCAAAAAAGGCAATGATACCGAGGATGTTTGACAAAAAAATGAACAAAACATAAATAAATGTACAGTTCACTTAGTGATTATAGGGTGATACTGTATCAACATAGTAATGGCAGAATATAAATCAAACATCATAGTAACAGATTACCTTAAAGTACAACCTTAATAGCTTTAATAAATAAAAACATAGTTCACATACAACTGGAGTGGTGATACTATGTAAATACAAATGTAAAAAAAAACATGTTGATCTATTGCCTTAAAAATGTTCTCATGACTATGTTATATTTTACAGACATTTTCAAGTGAATGACTTAGTGAAGTAAACAAAATCATTGCAGTGGCAGCCATGTTGATACAAGTCATGCCATTCTTCCCCTTCTAGCCTTCTTTGATGGGTTTCAGAAGAGTTCTCAAGCAGGACAAGAGGTTGTAGGTGATACACTTTTTGAAGCTTAAATTCAGTTTCCATTATACTTACATCTGGAATAACTTTTTTTTCTGTAGTCATCTCTTATGTATTTTATACTTTTTGAATCAGTTTCCCCACTTTCAGATTCTCACTTATATCATTTATGCATTTTATTTATTGCACATGGCAAATAATTAAACACGTGAAGCAAGTCTCTTTTAATAAGTTCAGTCAAACCATTTAATTTGATTTTGCTATTTACAAGTATGACTACAGTTAATCTAGTTTAACTTTAAAGAGCTGAGTAAGGAATAAGATGCTTGTAGCTTAATTAATCATAATTATCAAATGTTGCAATCTTATAAGTAGTGACTTCATGCTCATTAGTCAAATAAAACATTAAAATCACTTAATGAACCTTTTAGATAGACCCTCAGTGGATTGCAGTTGAGGAAATGAGTTAATGTTCATTTGTATTAATTGCATTTCCAACATTATTCAAACTGAGACTAGTGTTTTAAAGTACTTATTCTGGAAAAAAACTTGCAAAAAGACACCTTTTGAGATGTTCCTTGTATAAAACAATGTTATTATGTATTTATTTATTTATTTATTTGCATTTATTTACCAGGATAGTCAAGTGGGCCAAGGTGAGCCCATTTTCAGTGGAGACCTGGGGAGAAAAGTTCCAGACATAGTACAACTAATACATAGTACATAAATATAATTATATGGCAACACATTAAACATATACTATAAAGTAATATGGGGACACATTATACATATATTATAAAGCAATACATTACAGATGAGCAGCATAGCAGTGCATTATATATGAGTGGCATAGTACAATCTGATAACAGCAATATATATACTACAATCCAATACAGCAACATACAGTAAACAGTCCTGTCAGAGCAGCATACAATAGGTCAATACAAGGGATCAATACATGTAGTCACAATTTTAATTTATACCTTCATATGCCATACATTACAATTTAAATTAATGCAAACTATGATGAGCCATTACATGGCAGTAAAGCAAAAAACAAAAACATAAAAAAAACAGTAAATATAAAACACTCTCACACATCCTAGTTAAACTCTAATTCTACTTATTATAAAAATATTAAAATAAAAAAATATTAATATTAAATAAATAATAAATAAAAAAAAAAGTATATAAAAAAAAAAAAAATAAATGAAAGTCAAAGCAAACCAATAACACATAAAATAAATATAAAATAAAAATAAACATAAAAAAAACCAAAACAACTCGCTTAAACATGAGAACTTTACTTACTTTGTTCTTTTACTGCGTTAATAATTGCATTTAATTATGTGATGATGTCATCATAGCTTTAAATTAAAATTAATGGCACATGTATTTGTTCGATCAAGTCTGCTGTCTGAGCAAAGAAAAAGCGCTGAACACCTTAATAAATTTTCGTACTCTTGTGGCTGCCTATTTTGTTTTTGGGCGAAAGCTGTACTGTCTACTGGGTCCGTATAGGTCAATACAAGACCAGTCTTTAGAGAGTTAGATCATGGCTCATAGCAATATGTTTAGCAGAGGGTGCAGTTGGAGATAGGAAGAGCTACATGAGAAATCTATGTAAGATATAAGATGGTAATCTAGGTAGTTTGTTATAGGTCAGATGCCAGAAGGCAAAATTGTAAGAGAAGGTTATGAATGTAGAAAGGAAGATGAGGGGTTCAAGTTATAGGAACTATATCTTTAGTACAGTTGCACTGACAAAGAGAGGTGAAGTGTTGTTTCAGGAATTTCTTAAAGAGAGGGGCTTCTGAGGGACTTTATTGAAGGTGGGAGATTATTTCATAGTTTAGCTACAGTAAAAGAGTAACACATTTGTCCTGGTGCATGGGTTGGTTTTGCAATATTTAGGAGCAGTTGCTTATTGGTTCGAAGGGGTCTGTTTGGATGATATTGTGTGAGTAGAGAAAACATGGAAGAGCAGTTAAATGGTTTATAAATAAATTTGAGTGCAGTGGTTAGTTGACTACAAGACAGATTATGTAGTATTTCCAGGCAGTTTAGTTGGTGCAGAGAGATAGTTTTGTGGAGTGCTAAGGAAGCATTTTTGTCTATAGACAACTCCCAGCTTTTGGTGGGCTTTTTTAATACTGGTCTGAATGTGGAAGTCAAAGATCAGGTTTTCATCTATAATGATGCTTAACAGTTTGATATAAGGTATGAATTCAATAATTGTGCTGTTTTGAGCTTGGATGATGACATTTTCCTTGTTTAATGGAGTGGATTTTTTTGGTAGAAAGAGCACAAGTTTAGTTTTGTTAGTGTTTAGGGTAAGATGCTTATTGGACATCCATATTTCTGTAGCGGTGAGGACGTCTTGTATGAGTTGGTAAAGCTCCGATGGTGAGTTGGCAGCAAAGATGACTATGGAATCATCTGTATATTGGATGACAGTACTTTGAGTAAGAGAGATGTGAAAGTTATTAATAAAGATGTTGAACAAAAGTGGCCATAGTATTGATCCTTGTAGAACACCTGTAGTTGTGTCGAGGAAGGGAGAGAGTGAGTTCTGTCATTTGGTAGCACAATGCTTGTTAGAGAGGTAGTTTGAGAACCAGCCAAGGGATTGGGGGGTCATGCCTATGCCAGACAACTTGGTGAGTAGGAGAGAGTGGGAGATGGTATCAAAGGCCTTGGAGAGGTCTAAGAAGAGAGAGGAGACAATTTTTCTATTATCTCGGGCCCGGTTAACTGTGTCAGAAAAGGATATAAGAGTTGTAGTAGTGCTATGACCTGGTTGAAGTCCATGCTGAGTGGGAGAAAGGATTTGGTTTTGAAGTACGTAGTGAGGAAGCTGGGTGTGGATACATTTTTCTAGGATCTTAGAAATGGGTGAGAGGATAGCGATGGATTGGAAGTTGTAGATGACTGTGTTAGAGCCTCCTTTATGCAGAAGCAAAATGTATGCCATTTTCCAAATGCTTGGTATATAGGATTCCAAAATGGATCTGTTAATAAGAATGCTGATGGGAAAGGCTATGGAATTTGTGGCAATTTGTAGGAATTCAATGCTGGGTATAAAGGATTCCAGAATGGATCTTTTAATAAGAATGCTGATGAGAAAGGCTATGGAATTTGTGGTGATTTGTAGCAATTCAGGAGGAAGGTTGTCTGGGGCATTGCTGCAAGGTTTGAGCTTTTGGAGCAGCTTTTTTATTGTGTTTGTGGGGATAGGTGAGAGAGAGAGTTTGGTGGATGGGGAGTAGGTGTATGCTGGTGGGGTTAGGAGGAAAGGTGGTAGTTAGATTGGCAATAGTAAAATCTGAAACATCTAATCCTTTGAAACATGACTCTGTCTTTCTCAAGTTAGATGGTTTCCTGTATAATACTAATATGAAGGAAATTCGAAGCAGGTAAACTAATACTTTTTTTACAAACATCACTTAAATAGCTGCTAGATGGGTACATATTAGATACTCCTGCCAAATAAGCATGTACATCACAGTTACACTTGTTTGTGTCTTTCAGTTAGGGGTTGCCACAGCGGAACAATGGTCCGCTAATGATTGGCAGTTGATTTTTACGTACCGGCTTGCCAGGCCTGACGCACAACCTTCAACGAAGGTACGCCCATTCACGCATATCTCCACGTAATCACAGTTACACTACAATTCTTATATTATAAAGCTCTTTCTGCAGTAACTGATAGGATGTAGATTACAAGCTTCAGGATTACTTGAGGAAGAAGACTTTCCCACTTGAAACGCCATCTCACTCCGTTATATACTGCTTCTTCATGCCTCTACAGCTTCTCCGACCACTAAAGATCTTCATGGATTCTAGAAACAGCTGTAGGTTACATCTAAGCAAATAGTGCTTTATTAGTGAAAAAATACCTTTCCATCTATTACAAAGCAAAATAACATTTTTATATATAGAAATTCACATTAACAGAATTGTATTGCTAGTTTTGGGACTATGTTTTTGAGCGTAGGCCATATGGAAGCTAAGTGACACCTTTGACTGGAAACATGTCTTCCTGTACTAAGTGATTGGTTCATGACCTGCATGCCTTCTTTGGGGAGTCTCCATGTTTTCCCTGTGCCATTGTGGACATTTCACTTGGTACTGTGCTTACTTCTCATTTCCAAAAAAACATGCTAAAGGTGAATTGTTGATCCTCCAAGTTGTCTGTAGATAGAAAGAGTGAGTGTGACAGTTCATGTTTGTGTGTGTGTGTGTGTGCACTCATGTGTGTATGCATGTGCATGCATAGGTATGTCTCTTATCCATATCCCTCAACCTTTTACAGCAAACAATCTGTGCAAAGCAATAAATAATGGGTTGGGGGGGGGGGGCAAAGGCCCAAAAATAGGGACATTTTTTTTTTTAATATTGCTCTTATCTCTTAACCCCTACATCACAAGATGGGTTGCCAACTGGCTCATGGACAGAACCCACATGGTGAGAGTTGCAGGAGCTAGGTCCGACTCTAAACCGGTTACAAGTGGTGTTCCCCAGGGCTCGGTCCTAGGACCCCTCCTGTTCGGCACATACTTCTCAGAGGTACAGGCAAGCACAGGAGGACTATGGCTGACCAAGTTCACAGATGACTGCAAACTAGGGGCTATAATTGACTCTCCGTCTGACACAGACATCCTCCAAAAGGGTCTCACTGAGATAGGATACCTGGTGTCAAAATCAAATAAATGCCAAAAAGTGCATAGTCATCCCCTTTGGAAAAAACAAAGTACCCACAAACTACCACATAGGTGGTAGTTCTCTTAAATACGGAAGACATAATAAGGGATCTGGGGACCCAAGTAGATAGTAATCTCACCTTTGATAATCACATTGACAAAGTGGTTAGAAATTCCTTCTACGTGGCCCACCTAATCACAAAAGGGTTCGCATCCAGATCAAAAGAGGTAATTGGGCCCCTCTACTTATCACTCATCAGACCCATCATAGAGTACAACACCCCATTTGGGATGTACCTTACAAGACACCTGCAACAGCTGGAAAGACCACAGAAGTACCTCACCAAGAGGATCACTGGCCTCAAACATATGCCCTATGCAGCTCGATTGAAAAAACTCCAGCTGTACTCAATTGCATACCGCCTACTCAAAGGTGATCTCTGCCTGACATACAAGGCCATGTCCAACCCAGAATTGATGGACATGCTCCACCAAAAGAAAACCTTATCCCCTAGAGCCACATGCTCTAGGGATCTAAACCTCACCACAACAATAAATAAGACATGCTGGAGGGATAGATTCCTGTCCCAGAGACTTCCCATGCTTTGGAACAAGATCCCAATCTACATTAGGCAGAGCTCCTTGCTAACACTCTTCAAAAGAAACCTTGAGTGCAACTTGGACAATTGGATGGGGAACAGGAAATTCATCCCTGGTTTGGCACCTATGTCTCTAATGGACACAGGCAACCTGTAAATAGTTTGTCTCCCATGCCCCTGCTTGTAAATGTTTCATCTCCCAAGGCCCCTGCTAACACTTATCAAGGGTATCAGAACTCTGCTCCACATGGAGTGGGAGCCATGAGATACATACCTGTCTCTCCAACAGGTTCTATTTATATCACAGGCAAGCTTTAAGTCTTTAGAATGGGTAATTCTGGTGTTGTTTGTTTTGTGGTTATGCAGGAGGTTCATCATAGTGGAATCTGACAATGCTCTGTATGCCAGGCATAAATCTCCCATCAAAAGCATGTAGGAGGTACAACACAGGGATAGGGCCTTGAGGCAATTTTCATAGGACATTTTACTTATGTCCTGTATTCTTTTAGTGAGGAACCTCTGTGGATATTCCAGTTGTTGGATATGCATTGTTAGGTATATGCCAAAGGGGGCATTGTACTCAATGATAGGTCTGGTAAATGCCGATAACAGTGGGACAATGATTTCCTTGCACTTAGATGTCGTACCTTTGTTTATAAGTTGTGTAACATAGAATGATTTCTTCACTACTGTAGACACATGATGATCAAAGGCTAGATTACTATTTATGTGTGTCCCTAAGTCTCTGACTACTGGCTCATCTCTAAGTGGTGTGTTGTCAACATGATAGTTACCAGGGGTGTATGACTTCCCAAAGTCTGCTATTATGCATTTATTGGCATTTAGATTTAGTCCATGGCTCTGATACCAGTTGTTTGTCTGTGTCAGCCTTCCTGGAGAATATTTATGTGAGTGTGGGATTCAATGACAGCTCCTAATTTGCAATGATATGCAAATTTAATCAGCCAGAGACTATTGACACTGACCTTGATTTCAGAGAATTAAGTGCCAACATGGAGCAGTCCAAGGACTGATCCGTGAGGGACTCCACTTGTGAATGGCCTCTTTAAGGAGGTGGACTTCCCAATTCTAACTTCCTGTATCCTGTCTTTGAGCCAGTTGGCTATTCATTGGGTGACATACAGGTGTGTACCTAACCTCCTGAATTTGGGAACAATGCCTGAGTGTGATAGTGTGTTAAATGCCTTGGGCAGGTCAAGGTAGGCAGTGTGAACCATTTTGCTCTAATCCATTGCTTTGGTGACCTTCCCAAAGTAGTCCACCAGGTTGTGTAAGCATAACCTGCCCTTGACTAAACCGAACTGGGTTGGTTCTAGTGTCTGGAGGTTTAATATATCACTATCAGTTATTTCCATAATAATTCTTTCCATGGCTTTACATATAAGACTAGTGAGCCTTATGGATCTAAGTTTCCAGGGTCTGTAGATGGCTCACCTTTGTGCAGAGGGATGACTGTTGCTGTTCTCCATTCATGAGACACAAAGCCTGTTTGGAGGGTACAATTAAATATCAATTATAGATGCCCTGCTAGGTCATGTTTCATGCTATTTAGAAGACATCCTGTGATATTGTCTGGCACACTGATGCAGTGTTCATGGCCTTAGAAAGAGCATTAAGGACCTTTTTCCTAGTGACAGCAGAGGGAGTTATATTTGATGGTGTTTCCTGAGGGAAGATTGAGGGGGAGAGAGGGGTAAAGTTGGAGCTGGATTTATTGGATAGTAGGTTTGCTATATCTTCTGGCTCAGTATAGGTGGCTCCATTCACAATGAGCTCTGCACACAATTGTGTACTGCCTTTGAGGTTGCAGACATAGCTAAAGAATGCCTTGTGGTTGTCCTTGGCCTGGGAGCCAAATTTGCCTCAAATTTAGCTTTTGTAGATTTTATTTGTCCTCTGAGTTGTTTGTTTAGTTTAATGAGAATTATTTTATCCTGCTGGGTGCTGCACCTCCTAATTTTCCCATGATGTTCTTCCTCCTGTTATACAGCCTATTGATTTTGTGATTCCACCAGGGTGGCTTATTTTTTGAGTTAGTTCTCTACTTCTTCCTGGTGGGTACAGCTGTCTCTATGCAGCTATTAACATGCTGCTACAGGGCTTCTGTGAACAACTCTGCATAGGCAGCAGTGTTCTCAGGGTTTATGGGGCTTGAAATTTTACCAGGTTATCACATAATAGCAGGAAGTTAGCCTTAGAGTAGTTCTTGAATATTCTAGGTTTAGCTGGGGGTTGAGGTTTTATTTTTACATCAAAGGAGACCATTTTGTGGTCTGACCATAACAGGAAAAACATTACAGTAGAGGGTGTACAGCAGTCTCCCAAATTAGGGAGGACCAGATCCAGTATGTTTATACCCCTGGTTGGAGTATTGACAATCTTGTCCAGGGAGTTTGTGTTTACAAAGTCCAGGAATCTCTGTGCCTGTAGATTTGGTGTCATATAGGATTCCCAGTTAATAGTGGGGTAATTAAAGTTGCCCATGAATATGGTATTAGGTTGGATGGTGAGTATTTCCAACAAGTTTAAATACATGGTATGGGTTTCCTAGGTCATAGATGGGGACCCATAGCTTGCAAGGAAATGGTATTGAATTTTGCCTATGGTGATTTGAACCTGGAGTACCTCCAGTGCATTGTCCTGTTTGACCAGCCTTGAGGTATATTTATTTTTGATGTAATTTGAGACACTTCCACCGTTAGTCCCTGTTTGTGTAGTAGCTGATCTAAATGTGTGGAAGACATTATAACGTTGCACTGTTGATGTGCTCTCCGCAGCTTTAAACCATGTCTCAGTGACCACACAGATGTCAGCCTTCTCTAAGGTGAAGAGAGCTTCTAGGGAGTGGAGTTTTTTTGTTTAGACTCCTAGCATTGAGCAGTAATACCTTTAGATTTTCTTGGTTTTCATTTGCTATATCGGAAGCACTTTCAGTTTGGCATTGCCTAGAAAAGGTACTATGAGGGAAGACAATGTTTTAGCTAATATTCAAAAGTCTAGATGGGAGAGGTACAGACCATCCATGGCAAAGCAGCGAGGTCTGTTGGCCCTCTCCTTCCATGCTGACAAATATTGCACCCCGTTAGAATGATACCAGAAACTAAGCCAATTTTTAAAGTCGGGCATCTTTTGTTCATATTGTGGCATCATCCTTGGAGGAGGTAAAATGCTGCTCAGTGCTAGGCTAATACCAGCCTGTGACATGTATTCCAAGAGCTCCATGATGTCTTTCTTCATATAGTCTAGGGAGGTACATCTCAGGTCATTTACTCCAACAGGGATTAGGACTGAGTCATACTGGTACTTTTGGTCCAATGATCTGAGTGCATGTGTAATGTGATGGATCCTAGTCCCTGATAAGCCACTGACTGTGACCTTCTCTTTACTCAACCTGGTGAGAGGGACATCAGTGTATCTCATGATGGAGTCTCCAATGACCAAAATGTTGGATTGTGTCATGGCTTGCATTATGGGCTTAGAAGTAGAGGCTCCATGAGATGTGGATCTATGTGTTGATGTGGGTGTTGTTATGAAAGAGTGCATTTCGGGCTGCTGAGGGTATTTATTATGTGTACGTCATCTAGGAGGTCTTAGGGGTTTAGGAAGGTTACATTTAAATGCCTCATTATATGTGGGTCTATATGTCTACTCTGAATTGTGTGTGATGGGTGCAGTGTGTGTACTATTGACAACCTTATTGACATTAGGAGTAATTTTATGTGAGAGCTTTGGCTCAAGTGACATTGTGTAAATACATCTCACATACCATATCAATTTGTTTGAGAATTAACTGGTTCTCAGTAAACATGAGACAATTTCGACATTGCCTCAGGATGCCAATATCCACAAAGCTGGTAATAGAGATAGTGGGAAAATTTCTATCCATGGCAACACACCTGTCGCTCTCCTACTTTAGACACAATAGTAGAGTCTTCATGGGTTCTGTTCAAGCAGCTTTATTTTATACAAGCACCTCACTATAGAAGTTTACTGACTAAGTAACTTGTATACAAACTAACAACTGTGATCACGCACGCTCTCACTCTGGCTGCTCTTACAAAATGGCACTAGGGATTGCAAGTGTCTGGAGTTTCATGCACATGTACAGCCTTGACATGCTTCTTAAAGATACAGCACACACTACTTACATTCTGATCTACATCCTCCCTCTTTGAGAAATAGATCATACAACGCTATGAGTCTATTTAGCATGCAGAAATCACAGGTAATTCTTTCTCATGAATTACACAATACTAAGTGCATATATATATATATATATATATATATATATATATATATATATATATATATATATATATATATATATATACAATCACGTTCACATTACTGCATATTTCACACTAGGCTTTGATACTCATCCATATAATATGAGACATAAAACTGGGAATTAGATTTAGCAACTGGAACTGTCTCTGCAAAATGTTTGACCTGTGGAATGTCTAGAACATTTTCTGGAATGGAATTAGAATTTTGAACACATTTTGGTATGGAAACAGTGTCTGATTCACTCTTAGATTTGAAGTCTGCATCACAGAAACAATGTTGTGATGGTGATGATGATTCTGGTACAGGACAAATATGTCTACAGTTCCTCCTATATTCCACACCCTCTGAGTCTTCCAGGTAGGATCTTGGCTTGGCAAAGATGCCTGTAATCTGTCCAATTCATAGGTTCATAGGTAGGTAGCCAACAAGGTTCCCTGGCTTATGCCACCCATGAAAGTTAATTTCCTGTGCCCCTGTTGAGCAGAGCCACATAAGTAATCCCCAGAGTGTATTTCCTATTTCCCATCCACTTATCAAGATTTTTCTTGAAGAGTGCTAATGAGGAACTTTGCTTGGCATAGATGGGTAGCTTGTTCCAGGGTATAGGAAGTCTCTGAGACAGGAATCTATCCCTCCATCATGTCCTGTTTATTGTGGCGACAAGGTTTAGGTCCCTAGAGCATGTAGCTCAGAGGGATTAGGATTTCTTTAGGCTTTAGCATGTTCAACAGCTCTGGGTTTACTATACCTTTATATGTTAGGCAGAGATCTCTTCGGAGTAGGTGATATGCTACAGAGTAAAGCTGGAGTTTTTTGAGATGATCAGTGTAGGGCATCTGTTTGAGGCCAGTAATCCTCTTTGTGAGGTATGTCTGTGGCCTTTCCAGCTGCTGCAGATGTCTTGTGAGGTGCATTCTAAAAGGGGCATTGTACTCTGTAATGGGTCTAATGAGTGTCAAGTAGAGGGGAACAATGTCCTCTTTTTTCCTGGATGAAAACCCATTTGTGATGAGGTGTGCCACATAGAAGGATTTTCTAACTACTGTGGTGATGTGATTATCAAAGGAGAGATTACTGTCCACCTGGGTTCCAAGGTAGTTCATGGGTACAACGTTTTTACCAAAGGGGATGACAATGCACTTTTTGGCATTGAGCTTGAGGCCATGCCTCTGACACCAGGCATCTGTTTCAGTGAGGCCCTTATGTAGGGTGTCCACATCATTTGGGGACTCGACTATGGCTCCTAGTTTACAGTCATCTGTGAACTCCATTAGCCAGAGGCCTTCTGTGTTAGCCTGTACTTCAGAGAAGTAGATACCAAACAGGAGAGGTCCCAGGACTGAACCCTGTGGTACTCCACTTGTCACTGGTTTGAAGTCAGATTTGGTGTCTGCAACTTTTACAGTGTGGGTTCTGTCAATGAGCCAGTTGGCAACCCATCTTGTGATGTAGGGATTTACACCTAGTTTAGGGAGTTTAGCTATAATTCCAGAATGGGGGATGGTGTTGAAAGCCTTGGCAAGCTCAAGATATGCTGTGTGAACCACCTTACCGTCATCTACGGCTTTGGTGACTGCCTCAAAGAAGTTGATCAGGTTCAGAAGGCATGCTCTGCCTTTCACAAACCTGAACTGGGTGGGGTCCAGAGTGTGGAGGTTACCAATATCTTTGTTTTTGAGTTCCATGATGATACGTTCCATGGCCTTGCAGACCAGGCTCGTCAGGCTAATAGGGCAATAGTTCCCAGGATCAGTGGTGGCTCCCCCTTTGTGGAGTAGGATAACTGTTGCTGTGTGCCATTCAATGGGCACAAAGTCTGACTTGAGACTATGATTGAATATGGTGCCTAGGTGGGGAGCCAGTTCGTTCTGAAGTTTGCATAAAACATATCCTGGGATGTTGTCTGGTCCTATGGATGCTGTGTTTTTGGTTTTAGAAGTGCAGCTTTTACCTGCATAGATGTGATTACAGGGACTTTGCATTCTTCCTGTATAGATATTGGCTCTTTAGGGGGTGAGAGGGGTGTAAAGTTAGCACTGAAGCTATCTGCCAGGATGTTGGCAATATCAGTTGGTTCTATAATTTTCATGCCGTTGTGCTGTAACTCAGAGCAGATCTGGGTGTTGCCATTGAGATTCTTGACATAGCTATAGAATGCTTTGTGGTTGCCCTTTGAATCAATGGTGATTTTGTTTTCATAGCTAGCTTTGGAGGATCTTATAAGGGATCTCAGCTTATTACTGAGGCTGACCAGGGAGCTCCTCCACTCATGGGATTTTATGCTCTTTTGCAACAGTTTCTTCCTTCTGTTGTAGAGTTTGTTTATGGCAGTGGACCACTAGATTGACTTCCTTTTTTGGTGGATAGCATCTTAGTTCTGTTTGGGAGAGCACGATCCATGCACTCATGAAAGTGTTTATAGAGTGCATTTCTAGGATTCAGCAGTCATAACTGTATTGTCCATCTGCATGGGTGTCATGAATTTCTCCCCTTCTGTCTTAAGAAGCATGAAGTTGGCTTTGGAGAAATTTGTTACTGTGGTTTCCTTAATGGTGGGTGGGGGCGGGATGCGGATATCTAGGGTGATTAGCTTATGGTCAGATCTGACTGAAGAGGAGTTGACTTCAGGTGTGGAACACTGGTCACTCATGTTGGTAATGACAAGGTATAGGATATTGTTGCCCCTGGTGGGGGTGTGGGATAAGTTGATCCAGGGCATTGCAATTTATGAATTCCCAAAAGCGTTGAGCAAAAAAGTTGATATATGAGTAGTTTTCCCAGTTAATGATGGGTAGTTGAAATCGCCCATTATTAGGGTGTGTGGTTGAACCCTAATATTTTCCAGTATATCAAGAAAAGAGGAGTGGGAATTCTGGGGCATGGTGTGGGTTCTGTAGCAAGCTACAATTTGGATTGCAGTTTTGCCCAGAGTTAGTTGCACTTGGATAACCTTGGATGCATTATGCTGTGCAACTAGCCTGGAGGTGTGAATATACTTAATGAATATGGACACACCTCTGCCTTTGGTGTTCTGGTCCAGGTTGAAAAGTGTAGTGTGAGTTATAGCCTGGTAATGCAGGGGTGCTCTCTAGAGCCCTAAACTAGGTCTCAGTCATTGCACAGATATCGATGTTCTCCATTTTAAGGAGTGCCTCGAGTGGGTGCATTTTGAGATTTAGACTTCTAGCATTGAGTAGCATTACCCTCAGTTTTTGCTTGCCTGTTCCTGTTACAGTGGTGAATTTGTCATTTGAACCTTGCAGAATAAAGGCATTATAGGGGCAGCAAGAGCCTTAGCCAGTATCGGGAATCCCAGGGGTGACAGGTGCAAGCCATCTCTGGCAAATGAAACCTGTATTAGTATTGAGAAAGGGAGTGTAACCTGAAAGTTTTGCTGTTTATAAAGGTGTATTTTTCCTCAATGTTTGTGTCTTATTGGATTTTTGCTACAGCATTTCAAATTTGTAGTTCCCTTAGAATGATGCCAGAAGCTTAGCCAATTGTTGAAGTCAATCATTTTGTCCTTGTACTATGGTATCATTCTGGGTGATGACAGGATGCTACTCAGTGCTAGGGTTATACCTGCCAGGGCTACAAGATCGGAGAGCTCCTCCATGTCTCTTTTCATGTAGTCCAGGGAGGTACATCTCAGGTCGTTCACACCAACATGGACAATGACAAAGTAATATTTGTACTTGTTGTGGAGTGACCTGATTGTGTGGGTTATGTGGTGGATCCTGGCACCCAGCAGGCAGTTGACAGTAACCTTCTCCTTGATTAGCCTGGTGAGTGGGACATCAGTGTGCCTGACTATAGAGTCACCTGTGACTAGTGTGTTGGGTACATTGTTTTGCATTGTGGGCTGTGATTTATTGCCACACTGAGTCTGTGTGTTATGTGTCATTTGGGTTGTGTTGGGAGGTGGAGGTTGCTTGCGTTTCTGCTTTGGAAGTCTCTGTTGCTTGAGCAGATTATTATTGAGAGTCTCTGCAAATGTTTTTGTGTTTCTGTGTGTGGATTTTGGTGGTGTAGGTTTAGTGGAACTATGTGATGAGTGTGGTGTGGTGCAAGTGTTTACCTTCTCCTCTTGACTGTCAAGTTCAGTCTTGGTTGGAAAGAGCTTTACCTCTAGTTTGGCTAGATAAGTGCATCTCTCACAGGTTGTGGTGTTGGGTGGTAGGAGGAGAGAGTTGTCTGTGTACATTAGGTAATTGCTACATTGCCCCAAGATGCCCAGATTCATCAGATAGACAGGACAGAAGACTGGGAACTGACACTTGGACATGCCTGAATAAAAAACTACTTTCCTCTAGACAAGTGAGGAACGTGAGCATAAGAGCTGTTTTTCTCTAAGCAAGTGTGGAAAGTAAGTACAAAAACTGTTTTCCTCTAGGTAAAGAGGAAGGTTGAGTGCTATAGTAATTTGTAGCTTATTTAGTGATAACAAAAAGTTCTGAACAAGTGCTGAGCACGAATAAGCAAATTCAAGTGCTAAAACTAAGAATCTGTACCTGGATCTTGTGGTAGATAGGCTACCTAGTGCTTACAACTCCCACTGATAAGCTAGAATGCTTCCCTCCAACACAGAAAGGCTTGGGAGGCTCAGAAGCTTACAAACAGTCCTGGGTACAGCAAATTTGTATCTGGGCTAGACCCGTTACATGAGAGGATGGAAACAAGTGCAAACATGAGCTTTTAAACCAGAAAGTTGAAAGAGATGGAAAAACTGCCCAAATGGCCAATAAACTACAATTTCTGGGCCAGAAACCACTCTTGTGGTAGATAGGCTACCTAGTGCTTACCACTCCCACTGATAAGCTAGAAGGCTTCCCTCCAACACAGAAAGACTTGGGGGGCTCAGAAGCTTACAAGCAGATCTGCATTCAGCAAATCTGTATCTGGACTGGACTAGTTACAGGAAAGGAGAGAAATGAGCACAAATGCAAACTTTTAAACCAGTAAGATGAAAGAGATGGAAAAAGTGCCCAAATGGCCAATAAACTGCAATTTCGGGGCCAGAAACCACTCTTGTAGTAGATAGGCTACCTAGTGCTTACCACTCCCACTGATAATCTAGAAGGCTTCCCTCCAACACAGAAAGGCTTGGGGGCTCAGAAGCTTACAAACTGTCCTGGATACATCAAATCTGTGTCTGGACTAGACTAGTTGTGGGAAAGATGGGAAACAAGCGCAAATGCGGGCTTTTAAACCAGTAAGTTGAAAGAGATGGAAAAACTGCCAAACGGCCAATAAACTACAATTTCTGGGCCAGAAACCACTCTTGTGGTAGATAAGCTACCTTGTGCTTACCACTCCCACTGATAAGTTAGAAGGTTTCTTTCTCTCCAACAGAAAGGATTGGGGGCTCAGAAGCTTACAAACAGTCCTGGATACAGCAAATCTGTGTCTGGACTAGACTAGTTACAGGAAAGGTGGGAAACAAGTGCAAATGCGGGTTTTTAAACCACAAAGTTGAAAGAGATGAAAAAACTGCCAAACGGCCAATAAACTACAATTTCTGGGCCAGAAACCACTCTTGTGGTAGATAGGCTACCTAGTGCTTACCACTACCATTGATAAGCTAGAAGGCTTCCCTCCAACACAGAAAGGCTTGCGGGGCTTAGAAGCTTACAAACAGTCCTGGATACAGCAAATCTGTATCTGGACTAGACTAGTTGCAAGAAAGGTGGTAAACAAGCACAGATGCAGGCTTTTAAACCAGAAGGTTGAAAGAGATGGAAAACTGCCCAAACGGCCAATAAACTACAATTTATGGGCTAGAAACCACACTTGTGGTAGATAGGCTACCTAGTGCTTGCCACTCCCACTGATAAGCTAGAAGGCTTCCTTCCAACACAAAAAGGCTTGGGGGGTTCAGAAGCTTACAAACAGTCCTGGTTACAGCAAATCTATATCTGGACTAGACCAGTTACAGGAAATGCAGGAAACAAGCTTAGAATTTATTTTTTTATTTTTTTGGAAAGTGGACATGGTGAAAGGAGAAACAGAAGATAATTCAAAATTAAGGACCTAAGTAGCTTGCCCTTCACAAATGCTCTCTCTGTATTAAGTAGAATGAGCTAGTGACACTAGACTGGAATAGAGCTGGGGTTGAGCTGAACAGGTGGGCTTGGTAGGAGTGTCTGAAGTCAAAATATGATCTCACTGTACTCGGTTAAGTGAGCAAATGAGATAGACCCAGGAGGAGTGTTCAAACAAAAATTTACAGAAGGGGCGGGCAATTCCAAAGCCACCAATGTTAGTAGCAGAACAAGAACAAGGATGGCGTGCGGGAAACTAACTGCAGAGACAGAGAGTAGTATTCTATGAAACAATTAAATAGAAAAATAAATAACTACAGAGAGACACAGACCACAATATTCAATGAAACAATTAAATAGACAGAAAAATAAAATGCAGTACAATCTTTAACACTGCAAGTTTGTATTTAACTCAGCTAATAATGCAGTTTATTGTAGATATGTAGCAGAAGCCAAACAACTCAAATATTGAGCAGTAATAAATTCAAAGATATGTGATTAACACTTATAAATACAGAGAAACCCTCTAGGCTAAGAGTTTAACACTGAATATCAATGAAGTGAAACACAATAGTCCCCACTTACTGCAGATACAGAGAGAGACTGCAGTATTCTATAAAACAATTAAATAGAAAAATAAATAACTACAGAGAGACACAGACAACAATATTCAATGAAACAATTAAATAGAAAAATAAAATGCAGTGCAATCTTTAACACTACATGTTTGTACTTAACTCAGCTAGTAATGCAGTTGATTGTAGGCATGTAGCCGTTGTCTAGACTCGTACCATCTGGCCTTCCCTCAACAGATGAAGTAATCTGCTCAATCTATCGTAACTAGATTTCTGGATATTATGCTTCTTAACCAGTTGAAGCTTGATGGTTTTATTGTTCTTAGGTTTAGGCTTCAATAAATTGGAAGTAATGGGTTGCATAGTTCTAGTTTGCCTAGAAAGTAGTCTTTGAGCAGGTGAGCCAAGAATATTGTCACTGGGTATGTTTCTGAGATTAATCAAATTCGAGAACACATCAGGATTATCACATTTTAACCTTTCAAGTAGCTGCTTTTCACTCTGCACTGCATGTTCAGCTAGACCATTTGACTGAGGATGTTCAGGACTACTAGTGATGTGTACAAAGTCCCATTCTTTTGCAAATTTCTGAAACAACTGGCTAGTAAATTGTGTACCATTGTCAGAAAGAACTTTGTGTGGACAAACATGAACTGAGAAATGATGTTTCAACTTAGTAATAACAGCAGTGGATGTTAGGTTAGGTAGTAAATCAATCTCAAACCAATTAAAATAAGAGTCTACCAAAACCAAGTAGTGTTGATTGTTTCACTCAAAGATATCAACTGCAACTGTTGACCAAGATAGTTCAGGAACTGAACTTAGCTGAAGTGGTTCTTTTTGCAAATGCAGTCTAGTACTATAGCATACTGAACAAGAAGAAAGTACTTTATCAATGTCTATTGGTAATGAAGGCCAAAATACTAATTCTGTCACTCTTCTCTTAGTGGATCCTGGGTGACCATAATGCAAAATCTGGATATATTCTTGTTGTAAGCAAACAGGAACAACAATTTTAGACCTTTGAAAATAATGCCATCTTCCATCAACAATTCATCTCTTTAAGGAAAATAGGTTTGCACTTCAGGTGGTACACTAAATTGCCTTGATGGTCATGCAGCATTAATGTAGTGTTTCAGCTTCTGCAAAATTGGATCAGTCTGAGTGTGATCTCTCAACTCATCAAGTCTAGTGGTAGAAAAATTATGCACTAATATCACATTACAGTCAAAATTCTCTGAATCAAGCTGTTCTGTCATATTTCTAGGTGATCTGGATAAGGTATCAGCCAGATACAACAATTTGTCTTTCGGGTAGACCATTTTGAAATTGTACTTTTGCAATTTGAGCATCATTGTTTGGAATCTCACTAGGGCAGAATGCATAGGCTTCTTTAGAATAGTAACTAGGGGGTGGTGGTCAGTCAGTTTCAATTTGAATAGCTTGACCATAGATATAATCACGAAACTTAGAACATGGAAACACTTTTGCCAAAAGCTCCTTCTCAATCTGAGCATACTACATCTCAGTTTGGGTTAGTGCTCGAAATGCATAGGCTACTGGTTTGCCCTCTTGAACTATAACTGCACCAACAACAAATTTTGAAGCATCACAGGAAAGAGTAATTGGTTTGTTCACATCATAGTATCTTAAGGTAGGTGGGGTGCCAATTTTCTGCTTAAGGTCTTCAAAAGCCTTCTGGTGCTGTTCCAACCATGACCATGCAACATTTTTGCACATCAGCTCTCTTAAAGGTGTTGCCAACTCACTGAAGTCTGGTATAAACTTGCCTAAGTAGTTGACCATGCCTAGAAAATGTTGTAGAGCTTGTACATTATCTGGTGCTGACATCTCAAGAATAGCTGCTTGCTTGCTTGGTCTGGTCTGGTCTCAAGCCTGCACTCATGAACAAATGACCTACATGTGTAACTTCTGGAAGTCTGAATTTGCACTTTAGAGGATTGAGCTTCAAGTTGGCTTCATGTGCTCTATCTAGAACTTTCTTGAGGATTCCTCATGCTCTGCTTCAATACTGCCTCTGACCAATAAATCATCTACTATTATGGCACAAAGATAACTCAAAAAATTTGCTCCATTGCATGCTGAAAATCTTCACTTGCAGAATTTATTCCAAAAGGCATCCTTAGGAATTTGTATCTGCCAAATGGAGTACCAAAAGTAGTTTGAAATGAAGATTTGTGACCAAGCATCACTTATCAAAATTAACTCTTTGCATCCAAGACAGAGAAAACAGTGGCATTTGGTATTAAAGTTGCGAACACTTCCACTGTGTGCCTTGGACGATATGGTCTCTTTAATGCTTTGTTCAGATCTCTTGGGTCAATACATATTCTGATTTCATCTGAGCATTTTTTGTGAACTGTTACCATACTTCTTAATGATACCGTATGCTTCACTTGCATTCTGTTCTACAACACCCTTTTTTATTGATTAGACAGTTGGACTGAGAATATAAAGCAATGTCAGTAGTATCCGGACTGCAACAATTGGGACATTGCTTGCCACTGCAACCTAGTTGTCCTGTGTACAACTAGGTATTGGTGAAATTTCAGTCATGCTTTTATAGGAAAAATGTCACTCAAGGTGGTTGTGTCTGTAGAGGGCACTGCAAACCACTTGAGGGGAAACTAATATGTAGACCCTGAAAATTTAAGGATGAAGTGTTTAGGCAGATTTTCTGAAGTTAGAAACAAATCAAGCAGAACTTACTGAAAACAAATAATTAGCTTGTCAAGAATAATGAAAAGAGGGGAGTCGCATGAATGGTTACTGCCTAGCTGCTACTAGTGCAGGTCTCATCACAGCGTCACTCTGCTGGGATAGAATGCTCCTTTGCTTGTTCTCTCACCAGAAGTAAAACATTAGCACCAATCCCAAGATGAGAAGCAGGCCACAGCCCATTTAGTGATTCACAATCTTGCCACAGATAATGCAAGTGTCTGTAGGCTTGTTGTTGCATTTTCCAGGTAGATGCCTTGAATATCAACTAGACTGATCAAGAACATCAAGCACAGACACTCACTGTCCAGCCAGAAACAGTCAAGAATCAATGCATCCTGCTCCTCCTGTCACCAGGAGTAGAATATAAGCACAAATTCCAAGCTGTCACCTAAGAAGCAGTCATTAGGCTTTCTGGTGATCAGCAGTCCCCAAGAAATAATTTACCCTGTGCTCCTTCTCCCACCATGTGAAAAAAGAAGCACTAATCCCAAGATGACTACTGAGAGGCTGAATGCGGGCTCTTCAATAACTAGTGGACTTGCAATAGATGTTTAAAGGTAAGATAAAAAATGGGTTAATATAAGCACTGCAATGTGCACTAAGCAGTTAGATATGAAAGAAGGGGTAACATAAGCTTTAGCTAACTGGAGAGCCACTGATTTTAAAAGAGCAAGATAGATTGAAAGAGGTGGGCACTGTTGTATTCTGGTTCTATGGAATGCAGTGGGATAATCAATACATTTAAATAGTTGAAGGGGAGTGATTTCACAAAATGGTAATTGTATGCTTACTCACAATAGCCATTGAAAGGGGAGAAGGAAGGAATTAACCTAACAGGTAGGCAACTAGATAGACACTTGTGTTTAAGAACACAACAGCAACGGAGTGGGATAGTAGAAAAATTAAAAAAAAAACATTTCTGCATGACTCACAAGAGACACAGCTGTGGTCTTTTTCCAAGTTTTAATATGCAATTAAAAGCAGAATACTAGTAAAACATAGTGTAAATAAAGTATATCATTGTATACAAAATTGAAAAAGGCAATATCTATCTATCTATCTATCTATCTATCTATCTATCTATCTATCTATCTATCTATCTATCTATCTATCTATCTATCTATCTATCTATCTATCTATCTATCTATCTATCTATCTGTGGATGTAGTAAAGCCCCAAATCATATTTACAATTTGTCGATACATATATCCTCTGTAACACTCTTCCTCCAGAATACAAAGGATCCATCAGAGACTGTAGATCCCATACAGCCACTAGCAACATCAATAGATGGCTATAAGATCTGAACAACACTTTACAGCTGGCATACAACAAGGTCAGTTCTACGGAGACAATTGTTATTGGTGGGTACAAAACCTCAGAGTGTACCAGAATACTCCTGTCTCCTACTCTGACAGCTTACCCTCAGAGTTGAATAGAGTTAGAGTCTTCTTCAATGCACCAGCTTGTTTTACCATATCAGAGATGGTATGGACAGGAAAGACTGTACTATAATGCTATCACCTTTCTTTTCTCTACATGTACCCCTTCTCTCTTACCAGATATACAACTCAGATGAAAACATCATACAATGAAGAAGGTACAAAAGCTCCTTAACAAAAAAGAAATCCAGTAGGTCCTACCAGACTAGCAAGGGTATCATTCCAGATTATTTTAGTACCAAAATGGTAAGGTACTCCATGTGTCTTCCAGACTTAAGATTCCTAAACACTTTTGTCAGGAGCCCAGTCACATTGTCACACATTAATTGCTCTTCCATTATCTATATAGAAGAGACTCAATGCTTTTTTTGAATCTCTAAGATATAGACTTGCACATAAAGATTGTAAGGCAGTCACAGTTTCTTTTGTCTCTAAATAGGATCCCATATTTAGCAGTTTTACCATTATCTTTGGAATCACCATATTCCAGAAGATATTCCTGAAGAATATGGAATTGTTAGCAGTTCACCTCACATGGTGGTGTACTAAAACAGTCCCTTAATTACATGAGCGGTTGCCCATGACTGCATCAGTGGACAGTTCTGTTATGCAAGGGGTCTATCTGCTTCATACATTTAATTCCTTATAATCTTAGCTTACACCAGTGCAGTCTATGTCTGTCCTAGGCCGATCCATAAGAACCAAGATTTTTCAGGCATTTTTACTTATAGAGAAGATTCTGGCCATATTAGCAAAGGCTTATCTACTTTTCTTAGAGTCACTTAACATAGCGAGCACATGCTACAGAACCCTGGGACTAATAGTGCCAGCTATTACAGTGGCGCTTTATGCCAGATATTGCATGATAGTCTAATAACAAAGTCTCAGAATATAGTTATTTCACAAAAAAAATCTCTGAAGTAATGCTACCAAAAGTATGCAAGATTCATTTTGCATTACACTCCTTTAAAGTGATCATGCTGATTAGGCATTTTACTCTATGCAGTCTTGTGGCCTCTCTCACAACAGTTGCATCTCACTTCAAGTGGAGGGGGGTCACAGTAATGGGCAAAGAGACCATTTTCTGACCAGGATTCCTGCTTGCATGTCATTGTCCTAGAGATGAGGACTGTACTTTGAGTTCCTATTAATTGACTGAACTTTTAGGTTAGCAAATACCTAAACGTTGATCTGCTAATAGCGAAAGCAAAAAACCACGAACGGCCAGTTTAATGCAGAGAAAGAATTCCCTTGGCCGTTATGCGGATTTTGCCCCTTTCCCCAAGGTAGATCGATCTTGGAGTTGGCATATTTAGTTAGGGGGGTGTGGGTGGCACAGCTAGTTAGTTAGTTAGTTAAGTTAGTTAGCTAGTTTAGTTAAAAAAGCATCTTGGAGAACTGTTTCTTAAAATAATTCTTGTTGCTGAATTGCAAGGAATTATTTATAGTATCATAAAACAATGCACTATTTTTTCTGGTATAGCTTATGCCAAATACTGGTGATTATGCCAAGACTACCACACTACACAGAGCGTGCTGTACTCTAGATACATAATGGGATTTAGGAACAGCCTATATAATGAATCTAAATAACTAAGCATGACCAATTCCAATATATAGTCCCCATGCTATACTCTAGATACATAATGGGATCTAGGAGCATCCCATATAATGAATCTAAATAACTAAGCATGGCCAATTCCAATATATAGTCCCTTATGATCTCCAAAAATGGCTGTCTGTATAGTGCCACTTGGATGTCTGCCATACTTTTGCAGACACAACAGGAAAACTTCTATTGTACATGAAGTAATAACATTGAATCACAATAGACAACATGTGATATTGCACAGCTACAGTGCATAAAATTTACCTTTGTAAACGATCATTAAGACCATCCCTTAGGCACAATGGGGATGTGTCCAACTGAAAAAAAATGCAAACTGAAATTGCCTACTACCACAAATAAAAAAAAAACATTATATTACCCCAAGGCATCGTCCTTCTGTAGAACAGCAGTGTTACTGCAAGCATGTGAGCCTTTCTCAAGTAATGCCAATCATTATACTACCAACACACAGGAAGAGCTCTGGTTAATCAGAATGCCTGCTGAAGTCAATGAACTATTCCACATTAAAAATGTATTAACTGGCATGCCATGCAAACCTTTACTTACCACAAGCTTTTGGGGAGGATATGCTGCATTAGGAATGTTGCAGTTTCCTGTTGGAATCAGTAACTGAAAGAAGAATGGCTGCCTTGAGCATAAAGTCTTTTGGAATTTAATCTGTTGGATGGAAATGTCTTAATTTAGTTAGGTAAGAGGAACTTAATCAAAGCCTTGGCATATATGATTTATCTATTTTAGGTGTATCTGCAACAATTTATGAGGCAGAGCCCCTCTGCTCTGTTTACTAATGGATGCCAACCTTAATCCTAATGCTGCCCCTTCCCTCAAACCTAACTCTACACCTTACCTTCATAAAAACCTTCCCGTAACACTGCCACTATTCAGATGAATTTGAGGCTAGCATTATTGGGGGGGGATTTAAAACTGGGAAAGGAAATAGTTTTCCTTTCTCAAAAATATTTCTTTTGATAGTGTTTGTGTTTGGTATTGTGTATGGTCAAACTTTTTTTGTGAATATTTCAATTTAACATTAAAGTAGTTTGATCATATACAGTAGAACTACATATATAATGAGTGTAGTAGAGACCAAACCATACATTACATGCATAAAACACACATTTATGAACAATTTATATTACATTGCTCTAGATACCACATTGAGCTTCTAGTAGTTCTGAAAAATAGTGATTAAAAGCTTAATCATTTTCATGAAAGCAGCTGAAGATCAATATTTAGTGAGGAGGTATTCATTGAGAGCCTCTTTATTGGTATTAATGGTGTGTTGGTTCTTCACTTCAATGAGTAGGCAATTCCAAATTGCTTTTCCAAGTATAGGAAAGGCTTGTTCTCCAAGTATAGGAAAGGCTTGTTCTCCTATAGCAGTTTTTAAGAGTAGGCATATCAGAGACAGTCATTTTTATTATTTCTGATGGTTTCATTTCTCCAAAGCCTTTGGGTTTCTAATACCATGATGGGAATGGATCACATTCCTAAGTTAGGGTATGATTAAAGTTCATGAAATTAGTATTGTTTCAGTCTTAGTCAAAGTGCTCTTTGCAACATCCAAAATGTGCTCAGAATTCACTCCTCCTGCAATTTGTATGGAGTAACATGTATTGGTAGCATATCTAAATACAATTGCAATTTTTTTTTTATTAGACCCATTGCTCCTGCTACTGTTGGAACTATCTGGCTGTCTTTCTTCCACATTGCTTTAGTTCCTTCCTGCAAATCCTGTTGTTTTATTACTTTGTCTCTCTCTGTATGTAAGACACAGTAATCACTCTGTAAACAATTTCAGTGATCAATGTTACTTTTGTCTTTGTCTTCTTTTCATGGACTACTATATCTTGTTTTCTTGCATATATTTTCTGAACTGTTAGTGATGGGTGATCTCATGTGATACAAACTCCATCATTCTCTATGATACTTTGTGGTTCATGGTTCCAAAGCTTTTCAGTTGCTTCAAAAGTGAAATGTTTGCACAGTTCCCAAGTCAACAGTCTTTCCACATTATTATGCCTTTCAGTAGACAGAACTCTGCCATTACATTGCCTATCACAGCCAGCAACAAGATGTGTGACTGTTTCCAGTTATGTTTTACAGAACCAGCATTTATCTGTTTTTCCCCACATGTTCAATGGACTTTCTTAATCATTGTGTACTTAGCCCACTATCCTGGGCCGACAATATTAACCTTTCATATTTAGGTTTAAATTCAACTCTCCTTAACCATTCGTGCATCAAATCCTGAGAAACATGAGGTTGCTCCAAGAGTTTTCTGTACTTACTACAATATTTATGCATTTTCCACATTTCTTGCCTTGTCATCTTATCCTTCTCCTTATAGTCTTTCTTTTGTTTTTTGGCACATTCATTTGCAGCCTGATGTTTGTCTACTGCTGGTTTGATTTCCATTCCCACTTGTCATTGATATCCTTATGCTAAACTAAATAGTGAAGTCATCTTAGGCTTTGTCTCCTCATGTTTTAAAACATTCATTATGTTTGGATCTAGTGAGGTCAGCAAATACATATGTAGCCCCACAATTGGAGATCTGTACATGTAATAAATTCTGAGGTTGTTCATACCACTTTCAGAACAAAAGACATATAATCATGGTATACACTGATTTTTATATATCATTTGAGAAGAGTGAAGCATATTTCTTGGTTTTTTTTTTGTCCAACTGATTCAATACCTTTGAGGCCATTCAATCACGCACAAAAAAATGTAAGTTAAAACAGGAAGAAGAAATTAACTGCTTTATATCTTAGACTTTGTTCTTAGATGTCAATTTTGTTGTCAATATTAGTTTTAGTCTTCTGAAGTGTTCCTTACTGAGTTCTGTTTACATTTCTTCATGTTGTATTCCAAGTCCTTCATCAGTTCCCAGATATTTATATGCCCCTTCCTGCTCAAGTTTCTTTATATCACACTGCTGTCCCAAATTGATATTTTCTTGATGCATCAGCCTTCCTGCTTTAAATGTTACTTTCACACATTTATCAAGACCAAATAATATTCTTATAACATCTGAGAAAGTTTTAACTTCTTGCAGTTGTACGTTCAACTCTCCGTGTGACGAACTATATAGTTTTAAATCATCCACAAAAGGAAGATGAGAAGTGTTTAAATGTGAATGTTTTCTAAAACCCAATTATATCTTAATCAAGTAAATAACTTAATGGCTTAAATATAAGACAAAGCAGCACTGATGACAAAGAATCATCATGGAATACCTTCTAATGTTTATCCCTGGATAATAATTTGCTCTTTGTCATGATTTAATTGCAAAGTGGTTTGACTCTGTTTCATAGTCACTGCAATATAATTGATCTATGTAGGATCTATCTTGCACATCTGTAGGCACTTCTTTATCCATGAATATGGGATACTGTCAAATGCTTTTTTGTAAACTAACCATGACATACTTAGATTCTTCCCTTTTTACAATTCTCTATTATAACTTTATTTAGCAACAAGTTGTCCTTTGTTCCATATGACATTCTTTTGTTACACTTTTGCTCTATTGCCATGGCTGAATTTTCTTCTAAATTGCAATAAACTTTGTTGGCATCAATTCCGCTATATAGTTTGTACATCATTTGAAGGCAAGTTACTGGTCTACAGATTTTAGGATGGCTAGTAGGTTCAAATTTAAGGAAAAGTCTTGTTTTTCCTGTTGTTAACCAAGTTGGTGTCTGTTCAGGGTGCACATATATATATAGTTCTTACTCAAGCCTAAATTTTCATGTAAAGATGTTAATAATTATAGCCAGAAGTTAGGAACTGCAGCTAGGACTGGAGATTTCAGTTAGGAGCTTTTCTTAACTTTGTTTCAGTCTTTCTGGCTGTTGCTTCATCCCATTTCATATCCTGTACATTTGAAGTTCTTATTCTTCCTTTTACTTCTTCTGTCCATTTAGCATCTTTGTTATGTTCCACAGGATCTTCATAGATATTTCTCCAAAATGCGTCTATTTCTTCTATTTTGATAGTGTTTCAATTCCTTTTGCTTTGTTTTCCAGTTCTCTATAAAACATTTTTGGGTTATCAATAAATTACTTATTTTGTACTTTTTTATATTTATATGCAATATCATCTATGTTTTTTTTTCCTCTGCTGATATTTTTAGTTTATTTGTGATAGTGCATGACAGGTCCTGATCTTTTCTGATACTGCATATTGCTTTTATCATGTCTATCTTTCTGACTGTTTTTGTTGATATGTTCCCTCTTTTGTACTCTTCTAACAGTGACACTTCTTCTCTTAGATGCTTGATAGTTTTCTCTATTCCATATTTCCATGATGGCATTTGATTTCTCCCCTTCCTTTTCCTTACTGCCCTGTGCTTTTGTGGTTAGACTTTATCTGTTATTAATTTAGCTGTGCAATAGTATATCCTGCTTACTTCTGTTATATTGCATGGATTTCTAGGAACAGTTTTAATTACTTTAGACATTTTATCAAACTTTTTTTTTTATTTGACTTTCTGTAGTCTATTTCTTTCATTGATCATAATATGTCTGTCCCTATCTACTAAATCAAGCAACTCTTCTCTTAGATTACTTTCTTGTAAACTGAGGACACATTCTTTGTTCTCCATTTCCTCCGGGCATGCTACAGAAAGTTCCAGAGCATCTTCATGTGCCACATTCTCTTCAGTTTCATCCTGTGTCATCCATTGCTCTTTCATATGGCAACTCAGTGGCCTATCACTCTGCAACACTGACTGCATAACAGTTCCCACAGTTTCCTGCATAACAGTTGCCACAATTTCCTGTTCCTTCTCTTGCTGTGCAACTCCAACTGAACATTTTAATTGTTTCCTATGGAAGACTCCAAAGTATCTTCATATGGCAACTGATCAGATGTTCTCACTCTGCTGGTTTCTCCCTAATTTGGGGTGCATTGCTCTATCCTGCTGTGGTGTTAGAAGAGTTAGATTTTTGGTGGTGTTGTTTTTGCATTCATTAGTTTTGCTTTTTCCTTTGCATAAATATTGCACAATATTAAATCTCTTCTTCTTTCCCATGTCCATATTTCTTCTTCAGATGTCTCCTGCTCCACCTGTTTCTCCTTACTTAAGGGACTAATTGTTCCATCATGCTGTGATATAACTTGTGCTAGACTTTCTGCACTAAATCCTTCACTTCACAGTTATTACATTATTTCAGCTTCTTAACTTCTACTTTATTGTTCTATGTTCATTCTTTGTGATCTTTTTTGTACTGTGAAATTTTCCATATCTGAATGCCTTTGCCTGTATTTCTCTTTGAATATGTTTGTGGCTGTTTTTGTATTGATTAATTTAACTTTCTACTTTGCATAAATATTGCACTGTATCAGATCTGTCATTCTTTCCTATGTCTATACTTCTTTTTTATACCTTTCAAAAATGTCTAGATTTTGTTTTGTATATTTTTTTCAGTTTCTCAGTCGCATCTTTTGTCCAATTGTCCCAAGGTTTCTTGGTCTATATAATGTTTTTCATGAATCTGTTATATTAATGAACACAACAATACATAATCTCCTTGTTATCCTCAATAGTCCACATTATCATCTTTATGGCTCTTTTTTGACCTGTCAGTCTTTGTGATTTTTGTGGACTGCTACTTCCTTCTACAAAAGGGGGTTGTCATCCCCCTGAGCCTGACCTAGCCCCATTGTAGGAATGTTTCTCTGTCTTGGGGATTCTACACTATTTGTTTTATTGTTTAAATCCTTTTATTCATGATATATGCTATATAAAATACAGTCTGCATATCAGTGTCATCTAAGACAGTAGTATTGCTGAAAATGAATTCATCCTCAAGTCTTGGTAAATGCCTTCATACCCTATTTTTCACAAAATCTCACCAAGGCGATACTGACATACAGGCTTTATTTTATGTAGCATATATCAGAGACAGAAAAGGGTTAAAAAATAAAAAAGACAGCTGGGTGTACAAGACCTAGGATAAAAAAAGTGCCCAGTCCTGGTAGGCACTCTGGTACCAGGACTGGAAAAAATGACAGTGCAGAATCCTTAAGACATAAAAATATTCCTACAATGGGGCTAGGCCAGGCCCAGGGGGAGGATTGTCCCCCTTTTTTAGAAGGAAGTAACAGTCCACAAAAATCACAAAAACTGATATACCAAAGAAGAGCCATAAGGACAACAGAGTGGACTATTGAGGATAAGAAGGAAATTATGTATTGTTACTAAAAGCCCAAAATTTCCAGAAAAAAGATATACAAAAAGATTAAGAGAGAAATTAGAGGAAAGAAAAATACTCCCACAAGAAAACCTATCAAAAGCCTCAAATAAAAATTTGTGTTTATAAGTACAACAGATCAATGAAAAACACTATATAGACAAAGAAACTTTGCACTGTTTGGAAAAAGAAGTAACTGAGGAAGTGTGAACATATAAAGAGCAAAATTTAGAGAAGTTTGAAGTGTATAAAAAGAAATATGGACATGGGAAAGAAAAAGAGATTTAATATGGTGGACTATTTATGCAAAGGAGACAGCAAAACTAATCAAACAAAAAGAGCAGGACCAAAAATATTTGAAGAGAAATATTTGCAAAGGCATCCAGACATGGAAATATTACAATACAAAAAATAAGAAAATAAAGAGAAAAGAGGATTAGTAAAGGAGAAGTTAAAGAAATAGAAACTGAAGTTATGATTTACCCACGAAGTGAAGGATTTAGTGTAGAAAATCTAACTCAGAAAACATCACAGCAGGATAGAGCAGTGGATTTCCAAAATTAAGGTGAAACAGGTGGAGTGGGAAACATCTTCTCAGTTGCCAGATGAAGATACTTTGGAGTCTTCCATAGGAAAGCAGTTTAAACATCCAGCTGGAGTTGCACAGTAAGGGGAGGAAAAGGAAACTGTGGCAAACCTGAAGCAGCCAATGTTGTGGGGTGATAGGCCAGTGAGTTCCAATATGAAAGAGCAATGGATGACACAGGATGAAATTGAAGAGAATGTGGCACAGGAAGATGATCTGGAACTCTCTATGGAATGTCCACAGGAAATCGAGAACAAAGAATATACACTCAGTTGAGAGGAAAATGACATACCAGAAGAGTTGCTTGATTAAATAGAGTTGGACAGACATATTAAGATCAGTGAAAGAAACAGATTACAGAAAGTCAATAAAAGCCCAAAAGTTAGAAGTCTGATAAAACAAATGAACAAAGTAATTAGGAATGTCCGGAGAGATTCATGTGATATAACAGAAATAAATAGGATATATTACTGTGTAGCTAAATTAATAACAGATAGTCTTACTACAAAAACACAGGGTAGTAAGGGAAAAGCAATGGAGAAATCGAATGCCATCATGGAAGCATCAAACAGAGAAAACTATTAAGCAATTAAGATGGGTGGCCACGGTGGTGCAGTGGTTAGCATTGCTGCCTCACAGCAAGAGGTTCCCTGGTTCGATCCTTGGCTGGAGTGTCTTTTGTGCGGAGTCTGCATGTCCTCCCTGTGGTCGCATGGGTTTCCTCCAGGTGCTCCAGTTTCTCCCATATCCCAAAGACATGCTGCAGGTGGATTGAACACTCTAAATTGGCCCTAGGTGTGCGTGTGTGCCTTCTGTGGAAGGTTGGGCACCAGGCAGGCAACTTGACACTGTAAAACTCTACTGCCAATCATGAACAGACAACAGGGGCGGCCCGTGCTATTGGACTGCCGGACTGCAGCCCCCTCAGCTGTAAAATAAAGAAATAAAGAAAATAAAAGAAAAGGAGTAAAAGAAAAAGAAAAGATAAAAAAATTAAAAAATTGTGGACTTTCGCGCATGCACACTAGTCCGGACTGCTGCTGAGGCAGTCAGGAGCATGTGCAGACTGTCTCAGCAGGAGTCCGGACTGGGAAACATGAAGAACAGAGCTCCCAGAAGTCTATGCAGTTTTAAACTGCATAGACTGTTGCTGGAAACAGATCCGACCCAGAGTGCAACGTCGACAGGCTGGAGTCTCATCGGGGATCTCGAGGTGGATGTGCTCCAGGAGTCTCGTCAGGGATCTCGCGTGGATGTGCTCCAACGCACCAGTCCAGCTATATGAATTGTGGACAGCTATGAAGGGAACTACTATGGAAGGTAAGAGGGACAAAGGGTAAGGGTGTGTGTGTATGTGTGTGTGTGTGTGTGTATGTGTGTGTGTGTGCGTGTGTGTGTGTGTGTGTATATGTGATTTCAGTTTTTCTATGCCTCAAAGCTCGATAAAATAAAATGTTCTCCTTCCAGTTGGCGGCATTATTACATTGTCCAACAACACTTGTGTCAGCTCCTTAAACAGTTGTGTTGGTCTTATTAGTTGTTGCAGGTGAAAAATATAATGGACACTCCTTTATTAAACGAGTTTATTTCCCAAGTAACTTGAGGATGGGAGTGGAATTGAGAAGAACACTAAGTAACATGAGGTGTATACAGAAGAGAATATGGTAAAACTCCTCACTGGGGTCCACTTTTAAGATGGTTACTCTGTCAGGGCTAACACATTCCAATCTTAGTGTTTAATGAAAGGACAGGGAGATGACAATGTGAAGCACAGAGCTCACACTACAAAATGGTTGCAGGTGTTTCCCTGCGTCTTGTTTGTGCATACTTGTTAGAGGAGTTAAAACAACATGAAGCTATGATAATAAAATGATGATTTCTGACTAAACAGGGTGGGGGGGGGTGTAAATGCCCCAGTTGTTATATACTGGTGGCTAGAACAAACACATGGTGGTGTGGTAGGGAATACCTCAGGCTTGAACCATGTACCTTGTATGCAGGTGTTAAGGACCTGAATTCCCTACCCACCACTATTTGTAAAAAAATAATTCAGATTTTTGCCTCATATTTGATTTGATCTGTTCCTCATAATATATGTGGTTTCTAAATGCTGCAATAGTTGATATTTGATGGTGCAGTGGTAGCATTGTTGCCTCATAGCTGCAGGTTCTCAGGTTTGATTCTTGGCTGGGGTGCCTTCTGTGTGGGGTCTGCATCTTCTCCCTATGTTTGTGTCCTCACATGTTACAAAGACATGTCTGCATTATTTCTTCCTGGGCCTCTGCTGAAAATATTTTTTTTTGCTCCAAGTCAGACTGTCCTAATTAACAAATGTTAAATAAAATTGACAGGCATTTGAATTTCAGACTTCAGGTTTCTGAATGTTTAATTCCTTACATATATGATGGTGCAGTGGTAGCATTGTTGCCTCACAGCTATAGCTTTTCTGGTTTGATTCTTGGCTGGGTTACCTTCTGTGTGGAGTCTGCATCTCATCCCTGTGTTTGTGTGGATTTGCTCTGGTGTCCTGCCATCTTACAAAGACATGTGTCTGCAGTATTTCTCCCTGGGTCTCTGCTGAAAATTGTTTTTCTTCCATCAGAAGTAAAATTGACAGGCATTTGAATTTCAGACTTCATATTTTTCAGAAAATACATAGTAACACAACCTTTTATTCTAGCAATTTTCTAAGTTTATAAGATGAATATTTGAAATTTGTCCTTATTTTGGGACTGTATTACCCCATTATTGGCTTTGTCCTGGTTTTTTGTGCTAAGGTTGACAGCTCTGGCAAGAACTGAATTCACTGAATATGTTTGAGGGCTGTATTCCCTCATTACTGGGTTTGTCCAGGTGTTTTGTGCTAAGAGGTTGACAGCTATGGTGAGAACTGAATTCATTAAATGATAGCCATTTAAGTTTCAGTCTTCCGCTCTTTCACAAAGCGTCTGATTTGGCATAGTGTTATGTTGCTCTGACTGTTTTGCACAGGGACCTTTGCAGTAAAATGTATGGTGGTAACAGCATTTTTTTTTCACAAAGCAGGTTATTTGGCATAGTGGTATGCTGTTCTGACTGTTTTGCACAGGGACATTTGTAGTAAAATGTATGGTGGTAACACAGCATTTTTCTTTCACAAAGCAACTGATTTGGCATAGTGGTATGTTGCTCTGACTCCTTTGCACAGGGACCTTGGCAGTAAAATTTATGGTGGTAACACAGCATTTTATTCTAGCAACTTTCCAAGATTATACAAGCAATGTTTAATGTGTCCCTGGTTTTTGGGCTTTTGACCCCCCCACCCAATAAATTTGGCTTTTTCCAGATTTCTTGTGTTGCGAAATTGAGATGCAGTTGAGTATTGAATAGATTTTACAAGGAGCTGAGAGCTGCAGGGGAAGAGAAGTTTAGTGCTGCTTATGGTAAGTCAGCTTGCATTGTTAATAGCACAACAGGTTGTATACTTGCTTTTGATGCAGAAGGTTGTTGGTTCTACTCCCACAAGGGGTGAATGCTGCCATACTGAAAAAGTTAAGATACTATCTATGAGCCTGTTTATCGGTTTGCTATCCATTTCCTATTGCAATATTACTAGCTTATCATTTTTAATGTAATATAGGCAATTTATTCCTCAGGGGCATCAGACACTTTATTTTTCGATGAAACCATGAAACATAAAGGTGTTTGCTAGCAGCAACCTCTTGCAACCTCTTCATTAATTACAGATTTATTTAATGTGGAATTATTTAGATGACTTTTTTACTTCTTCAGAGATTGTGCATATTTACTGATAATGGTGGACTGTAGAATTGTGCATATTTACTGATAATGGTGGACTGTAGAATTGTGCATATTTACTGGTAATGGTGGACTGTAGAAGTTTGAGTAGACTTTTATGATGGAAATGTTCTGAACTGGGCAGTTTTGTCATTATGTGTGCATGCATTTTGTTTTATTGTTTTCTGTAAAGATGTTCTGAATTGGGCAGTTCTGCAACTGGTAAAATGTATTTTCTTTGAATGTGGGTTTCAATGCTGTTTCAATGAATGTGAGTTTCAAGGGCAGAGAAGTTTTAACGTTAAGTTTGCTTAGCAGATGTCTTAGTGTTTGTGCTGTAAAATGCAAAATAAAACTTTCAAATGAAGACCAAATCATCATAGAAGTAAATCAGTATGCACATTAGTGTTTATGGTAAATGGAGTGAAATAGCCAAGTAATGGATCATTGGAATGGCTGCTGGGAGAGGCTCCATTTGACCATGATTTTGTGAGGGGGAAGGGCGTCAAACTTAAAGACAGCCCCAGCTGAACTATACCTCCCAACTGTCCAGATTTTCAAAGAATGAATAGATTTTTGCTTCTTATTTTTGGTTTGTTCCTCATAAAATTTGTGGTTTTCTGGCAAATCATTTAGGAATTAAATCACTAAATAATGACACACTGAGATTCAGACTTCATAACCTTCAGAAAAATGCATGCTAAAGTAAGACCTGTTGTTCTATCAACTGTCTCAATTTATACAAGAGCAATTTTTAGTACTGTTTATATGTTCCCCCAATATATTTGGCCTTGTCCAGATTTATTGCATTAACAGGTTGAGAGATACATGCAAATAAATTGCTTTATAGAATTAGGCATAGCCAAACCTCTCAACTGTCCCTGATTTTGGCTTAAAATGTTGCTCTTCCCCCTAATAATCCCTCCGCAAAATAGCTATTTTGGAAGAAAACATGGAGGGTTTACAATTAAGAAATAACTGTTATAATCAGAGTTATAGATTACTTTTATTTCAGAAATGCATGTAGATTTTTTTTATTTTGTCAGCTACTCAAGTTAGCAGTACTAATATTAAAGTGTCCCTTCTTTGACAGGTTCCCAGCTGTATTGTGTGGCTATTTTATAATTTTACATCACATTTTTGGTCCATTTTTCAAAAAATTGGGTTTTTTTGGCAAAATTGTGTTTTTTTTTTTGGCAAATTAGTGACAAAGCATTAAAGACTGAAGTTAGAAAATAATGACAGACATCTGAGTTTCAGATTTCATACCATTCAGAAAATTCATACTAATGCAAGACCAATTCTATTATCTTTCTAAGTTTATAAGAACAATATTTAAAAATTGTCCTTATTTTTGGGCCTTTGTCCCACTTATTTGTATGGCTTTGTCTAGATTTCTTGTTCTGAGGTTGAGAGGTATGATAAATGTGTCAGGGCCATCACAGTCAGCCAGAGACATTTCAAATTGTGACATACATCTTGCACCCAACTCCCCCATGTAGTGATCTGGATGTGTTGAAGAAAGGCAAGGAGTAGTTATGCAGTGTAAATGTGCAGAGTATCCCTCCCCATCCAAGGTAGACACAAGTACTAGAGTGGCTTTTCATCTGTCCTTGATTTTTGCAGAATGGTCTGGTTTCTGTCATATTTTTTGTACTGTTGATTTATGCTTATTACTCAAAGTGCCTGTTGCTCTGAGTTTAAGTAGCAATACTTTAATGACCATCAGGTAAGCTTGGCTGAGATTGTAAGATGCAAGTAAGCTTTAATAAGCATACTGTTAAAGAATTGCCAACATTGAAAGCCTTTCTGTTGTTGCCATGTAGAGAATACTTAACTAGATAATGTATAAGCCTTGGGTATTGAAATGCATATGACAATATTTGTAATAAAGGACAGATTACATTATTTTAAGAAGCTCATAACACTTGGAGACTTCCTGTCATCTCTGCAGGCTTTACCCGTAAACTAAACAAAATGCCAATTGTGTGGCCCATAACCTGTACAGTAATCCTTTTAAGCAATGTATCTTGAGTTTATTTCTTGTTAGCTTTTCATTTTTTACTTTGATCATGTTTTCCCGATGAAACAAGTAGATAGTTGTCGGGCAGCAGGTGTTTTTTTGGATAAGAAACATTTTTACAAGTGGGGGCATCAGACATTTCTACTTTCAGCATGTTATTTGGTACTTTAATAAAGCTGAATATAAATTATAATTAGAACTGCAGTGCAAGAAGTGGTTTGAGATGAGTGCTACTTGATTGTGACTGGCATTCCATTGATGTATTTAAAAAGTAATTTATTTTTTCATGCCTCACAACCTTTTTGTTTCCATCTAGATAATAAGTAAGCTGTCATGCAGCCAATGCACTGAAATATTTTTATTCTTCTACACTTCATTTTGTCTTGATTGGACTCTCATAATGATGGTTTGGCACCCAGGGCAGTGTATTTAGTTAGTTTGTGTGGTTTTGAGCATAGCTCCTCCCCTTTCTAGGTGGCCACACCCCCTCCCATTGACCCCACCCATTCAGCTGTTTCCTGCAGCCCCCCTTTGATTTGATGTCACCAGCCACCACTGACGGACAAGGTGATCCAAAGCCAAAAGAAGAAGAAGAAGATAAATCAATTAAGACAAGAAGTGTCACTGTTAGAAGAGTATAGAAGAGGGAGCAGATCAAGAAAAATACTCAGAAAGATAGACGTGACAAAAGCAACACATAGTATCAGAACAGATCAGGATCTTTCATACACTATTGCAAATAATAAACTAAAAATAACAGTGCAGACAGAAAAACTTAGCAGATGCGTAGATAAATATAAAGGAAAAGTACAAAATAAGCAATTTATTGATGACCCAAACATTTTTTTATAGAGAATAGGTAAACAAGGCAAAAGGGATCAAAAGACCACCAAAAAAAGAAGAAATAGATACATTTTGGGGAAATATCTATGAAGAGCCTGTGGAACATAACAAAGATGCTAAATGGATAGAATAAGTTAAAGAAGGAATAACAAGATCAAATGTACAGGTTATGAAATGGGATAAAGTAATGGGCAGAGAGATTGAAACAAAGTTAAGAAAAGCTCCTAATTGGAAAACCCCAGGCCCATTTGCAGTACCTAACTTCTGGTTAAAAGTATTAACATCTTTATATAAAGATTTATCCATAAGTAAGAACTTTTTATATGCACGCCCCAAACAGACACCAACCTGGCTAACAACAGCAAAAACAATGCTCCTACTTAAGAATGAACCTGCAAGCTATGCTAAAAACTATAGACCAATAACTTGCCTTCCGACGACATATAACTTATACACTAGAATTGATGCAGACAGAGTTTATAGTCATTTGGAAGAAAACTCAATCATGCAATAGAACAAAAGGGTAATAAAAGAAAGTCATATGGAACAAAGGATCATTTGATATTAAATAAATTCATAATGGAGAACTGTAAAAAGGGCAATAATCTAAGCATGGCATGGATAGACTACAAAAATGCATTTGACAGTATCCCCACATTCATGGATAAAAGAGTGCTTAAAAATGTATAAGATACACCCTAAACTGATAAATTATCTCACAGTGACCACGAAGCAGTGGCAAACCACTCTGAGTTAGGCCATGATAAAGGACCAGTTATTATTCCAGGGATAAAAATTCAAAAGGGGGATATTCCAGGGTGACTCTCTGTCACCGCTGCTCTTTTGTTTTTCCCTTATCCCATTAAGCTGTTTATTTAACAGATTAGGTCATGGCTATAGTTTGACTCCCAGAAAACAACAAAGTGTAAAGACTTCTCATTTTCTTTCTGTAGTTGATTTAAACTATATAGCTCATCAGATGAGGAATTGAAAGCACAGCTGCAAGTAATCAAATCTATTCCAGATGATATAAGAATGTCATTTGGTCTTGATAAGTGTGCAAAAGTAATCTTTAAAGCAGGAAAGCTGCAGTACCAAGAAAATATCAGTTTGGGACAGGAATGTGATATAAAAGAACTTGAGCAAGAGGGAGTGTATACATATTTGGGACGTGATGAAGGATCAACAATAAAACATGAACAAATGTGAATAAAACTTAGTTAGGAATATTGTAGAAGAGTTAAATTAATCCTGAAAACAGCATTGACATCTAAGAACAAATTCCAAGCTATAAACCGATATGCTCTACCTGTCCTAACTTACAGTTTTGGAGTGATTGACTGGCCTCAAAAGGTGTTGTATAGTTTGGACAGGAAAGCAAGAAGGATGCTTCATACTCATGAAATTATTTATAAAAATCAGTGCATACCAAGACTATATATATTGCTTGTTCTGAAGGCGGTATTGGCCTGCTCGAAATTGATTACATGTACAAATCTGCAGTCGTGGGACTGCATATATGTCTGCTGACCTCACAAGACCCAAACATAGTGAAAGTCTGGAAACATGAGGATAACAAGAATAAGATGACTTTCCTGCTTAGTTTAGCAGAAGCATATCGGCATCAAGCGGGAATGGAAATCTAACCAAAAGTAGATAAAAATCAGGTAGCAACTGAATGTGCCAGGAAACAAAAGAAAGAATATAAAGTGAAGGATCAGATGAGAAGGTAAGAAATGTAGAAAATGCATAAATATAGTTGCAAGTAAAGGAAACTCTTGGAACAATCTCATGCTGAGCAGGATTGAATGCAGAAATGGTTAAGGAGAGGTGAATTTAAACTAAAAAATGAAAGGATAATATTGACAGCCCAAGAGAGCAGACTATGTGCACATTGGTTTACAGAGTCCATTGAACTTGTGGTATAAACAGATAAATGTAAGTTTTGTAAAACAGAATTGGAAGCAGTTGCACATCTTGTTGCTGGGTGTAATATACTAATGGCAGAAGGAATGTATACTGAAAGGCATAATGATGTTGCAAGACAGTTGCATTGGGGATTACGCAAACATTATCATTTTGAAGTAGCTGAAAAGCACTGGAAACATGAACCACAAAGCATCACAGAAAATGCTAAAGTTTATATTACATAGGATCATCCATTACCAACAATTCAAAAAAGCAGATGCAAAAAAATCAGATATAGTAGTCAAATGCAGCATTGATTATTGAAATCACTACTCCCAGTGACTACAGTGTCTTATGTACAGAGAGGCACAAAGTCATAAAGTGTCAGGATATGCAGGCAGAAATGAGGGCAATGTGAAAGAAAGATACCCAGACAGTGCCAGTAGTAGTAGGATCTTATAAAAAAGAATTTACAATCATACTTAGATATGTTACTGATACATGTGACCTTGTACGAATTGCAGAAGGGGTCATTACTGGGCACATCCTCAGCTCTGATGAAGTCCTATTTTACAGAGGACAAAAGCACTTAATTTTTATCACAATAAAGCTGTTTTTTGTGGGCAGCTCTGAAGTCTTTACTCTCTTTTTTGGTTTTCTCTAGTTTGTGGTGTTTTATTCAAATACCAACTACTGAAAGGAATCTCATGTAACCAGAATGTTGTATATCGACTCTGAGACAATAATACATTTTGCCTTGTAATGAATGTAGATACATTCTGCACTAACCAGAAGCTGATATAACTGTCACATTGAGGTAGAGTGCTTCCCATCACTGATTGCATTTTCTTTAGCACATATATCCTTCTCGCTAAGCTGCTTAAACGTATCTACTGCCATATTAGTGCTTCTTTTCCATATAGTTTTACAGGTCTCACACCATTATCTATATTCCTACTAAATATTTCAGTCCCCATGCTGAGACTTCATATCATCATTAACCTTTCCCATTTCTTGCCAATTAGCAAACAGTGCCATACTATGTCAAAAGTGAAATTATGTGCTTTCACCTCATTAGTAAGTCATACTATTTTAAATGTTGAATGTTGTTGCACAGAAATGTTTTCACAACACATCTGGGCATGATTCTCACACCTGCAGTTAATATTCACTAGACACTTATTATTTTATTTATTTTCACCGTAATTTTATACTTTTAATCTGTTCAGAATTTCACAGAATATCCAGATTTTTGTCTCAGATGTTTGGTCAGTTCATCATAAAATTTGTGGTTTTCTATCAACTCATTAAGGGTTGAAGTGACTAAATAATGACAAAAAAATTGGTTTTCCAACTTCGTATTTGGACAAAATGTCTGTTAATACAACACCTGTTGTTCAATCAATTTTCTGAGTTTATAAGAACTATACTTAAAAATTTGCCCTGGTTTTTGGCCTTTGTCCATCCATTACTTATTGCTTTATTGAGAATTATTGTACTAAAAGGTTGATATACATAGTGTTTTATATATATTATAATTTCTTGTTTTGTATTTCCAGGCCATTTGTAAAAAAAAAAAAAACTTTCACCTCACTTACATATCTATTCATCAAATGAATAAATAAAATAAAATAAGTCAACACAGTATTTTTTAGAACAAATAATTTATTTACCATTCCAGTTGCTTCTGCTTTTGTGCATACATGATATGTGGTTTAAAAAAAACTCTTTTGTTGGATTGCCTTTTTTTGTTGTTAATCTTTATTTATTCTTTAACCATGAGGTATAACTCATTACCAAAAGTTGCATCTTAGGTAGTACCATTTATACTTAACTTCTCCTGTGTTTCAATTTCTATTTTCTGTTAAAAATAATAAATAATTGATATAATCAACAGTTTAACAACAATAACAGCAACCCCTCAGTTTAACTTAGCTCCTCCTCACCATTACCTTTGCCCTTGGTCTGCTCCTTTCAACTCCTGTTCTCCTCCCTTTATGTTTTGTTTAATGTCCCCTCACCGTTATCCTTATCTTTCTTCCTTCTACTGAATCCTATTCTCTCCTTTATATACTAACAGCCTCCTCCCTTTCAATAGGAAATATCCATGCATTCCATTTTTGCCATGTATTCTATAACCTTTACTCTCTTTATACTCAGTTCACTTTGTTTCCTTTCCTCCTTTGCAATTTGGTCCATCGCCTCACTTCTTCCCTTGTTGGTGCTGACTGTTTCGCCTGATTCTTTGATCTATTCTGTGACCCTGTTCCAACATCATAGCAGAAAAAGTTGTTTTGCTATCAACTAAGACCTCCCTTCCCCCCAAAATTAGACCATATACAGTTGAATGCATTGTGACCATTTATTGCAAAAAAAAAAAAAAAACAACACATGGATTCATTCAAAGAAATGCTTGTAAAATTCACTTACCAAACTGAACCATATTTTATTTACACCAAAATAAACTCTTTACTGAAGTTCATCAAACTAACAGTTATGTAATGATTTACATTCTACTACCAAAACTGCAAGCTATGTGTTTACATCAGATGATCTGTTATCAATAAAAACTGGTTGGAGTACCCCATCTGTGCAATCCAGCTCATTCTACCAACTGGCTGCACCAATAGTCATGCTGTCACATGACAGACCCCCCCCCCCTTTTTGAAATGTAAAAATGTCTCTGTGATTTGGAAAAGTAAGGGAGGGTGGACCCCAGAAGGGGGAGCACTCACCTACTAGCATGTTCTGCATGCTTGCCCCCCTTTTCTAAATACAAAATCAAAATGAACTCTGTTGTTAAAATTACAGAAAGTTAATTGTTTTAAACCCATTCTAAACAGAAAGGCTAATTGTAGACTGAAGAAGTCCTTAACTATCTTTTTCAAATGAATGCCACCGGTATAATAAAAATTAGGATTTTTTTTTCAAATTGCAGTAATAAATTACAAAAAAGCCTATATGATCAAATGCTCTGGATAATCTGTGCTTCAAAAATCTGTGATTACGGTGAAAAGCCACAGGTTTATGTGCACCATGCTAAATTAAGCTTGGTATTATGGAAGACAAGCCTATATATATATCTCTGAATTTGAATTTTTGGGCTAAAATGGTTAAGTCAGCCAAGAATTTTCTAAGGAGGATATACTTCAGTATGCAACAAAGGTCAATGCCTCCCAAATGAATCATTAGTGCATCAAGTGCTCTATGAATGATAGCTAGCTTCTCAATGTCTGGAAATAACTCCAGCCAAGATAAACCTGGATACACCAGCCATACCACTGAGCAATGGTTGGGATTGAGAGCAAAGATGAAGTTGTTATTCTGATGGATACTCTGGAGGCAGCTCTGTAAATGAACGAATTGCTTATGATCAACAACTGGCATGGACCTAAAATGAATCATATGAATATTGTTATCTAATGTAACTACGGTAAGCATTTGATTTCCATATTCCTACTTCTTTCATCAGTTTAGCAGATTCCTTCTCCTTGGCTAAATCAAACATTCTCCCTATCCTGAAGGAGAGTGAACTATAGCCTCAATAAGCAATGCCTTGGCAAACTAATGCCTTTTTTGTACATTGTATTAGCATCAGGGAGGGGACATTGGCTGACCATTTAGATGCCTAAATACTAGTTTCTGGAGCAAAACTTTGCCTAAACATTCTTTGCAGCCATTATCCAGTGGACAGGGCAGGTTGTTAAAGGTTTTTCTTTACATAAGTGAGTCTTATGGCCAATGCACGACTGATCCATTTTAGATTTTCATAGCCATTCTAAAACCTCCTTATTTGTTATTATCACATAAGCCCATAATAAAGACGTTATTGTTTCCCTGATCCTGAAAGCCTTACCATATAACCAGGTGAATAATGTGGGCCAAGTCACGAGTGAATTGAAATTCTTAACTGACACCACTACACCTTTTATTATCACTGACAGTAATTCTGAACCTAAAGGATTCCTTGAATCTCTGTGCTTAGCATTCATGTGCCTCCAGCCCTTCCATAATGTGTTGACAAGGCAATGATGCATCAAATATGGCAAATTCAGAAATTTGGCCAACCAGTTTAAAGCAGTAATTTGTATGTGAAATACCCTAGGGGAGTCTTACAAGGTACACCTATGTAAAATATAACAAACCACAATATCCAGAGCCCAGTGGCTGTATTTTGGCAGAAGATTTAGGTTTATACCAGGTACATGTTTAACAGAAAATGTTAGGTTAATTTATTAGCCGAGCAGTACTAGCAACCTGAGTAGAGACTCATACATAAAAGACCAAAACTTCCCTAAGAATAAATGCATACATACTAAAAATGTATTAAAAAACTTCCATGATAGTTAGTTTTGGTCTTTTATGCATGTGTGTGTGTGTGTGTGTGTGTGTGTGTGTGTGTGTGTGTGTGTGTGTGTGTGTATATACGTACATCCATATATATATATATATATATATATATATATATATATATATATATATATATATATATATATAGGTCTACCTGAATTAACCGAAACTGCAAAAGACCGACAACGACAAACCCGACACGAAATGAACAAAAGTGAAAAAACCCAAATTTTAAAATAACCGACAGTGCACAATCCCGACAATGGAAAACAAAGCCCCGCAACTGTCTAAATGATTAGGACTGAAAGTAGCACCACAACCGTATGAGTAGATCACAACAATTAACAGCAGAACAGGTGTAAATGGGTACTTAAACAAAGCATCAGTAGTAATGCATCAGATTGCTAATAGGGACTCCCCACGCTACCATTATCATACTATGCACCCAAGACAATATAGCTAATCAGGAAACTGTAGGAGAGCTAGGACAGTTATACACAACAGTAAAATCTCAAAAGGGAAACAACATGTTAGTAATAGATTCGTACCTCTACCACCTTGAAAAAACATGCCACAACAAAAGGTACTGGGCATGCAAGTATAAAACCCCTGATGTTTGTAGAGGCAGGGCTGTTACCATAATAACCCCAGATGGCGATGTACTTGTAAAGTCTGTAGTGCACAACCATGCTGTGGATCCTGGTGAGCTGCAGAGATATGTGGTGTGTAGCGATCTAAAGAGTAGAGCTTACTTAAGCAGGGACACATCATGTTTAATAGTGGAGGATGCACTGGTATCAACATCCCTTAATACAAGTCACTCTTTTCCCCATAGACGTGCCTTATTACAGCAAGTGAATCATATCAGACGACTCAAATGTGGTTTATGAAGTAAAGATGACTTGAACCTGTCAACGATAGACTTTACAGCATTTCACTTAAAGTCAGGTACGTTTATTCATAAAACAATGTCAGATCCTGCTACTGACACCACTGTTGTGGTGTTTACTACGGTAGATAACCTGCATGATTTGAGCTGAGCTACTATTTGGCTAATGTATGGTACATTCTTTGCAAAGGGTGTAACCATCCGACAATTATACATTATCCATGCATTAATAAAAACAACTACACATAGCAAGGCTGTACCACTAATGTATGCCTTTATGCCAAAGAAATCATTGAAAGTGTACAACTACTTGTGGCACAATGTACTATATCTCTTTTCAGTTAATGGATTTTCTGTGCAAGTGAAGTGTGTACTTTGTGACTTCGAAGTAGCGGCAATAAAGAGTATCAGATTGAATATCCCTAATGCCCATTCCAAGAGCTGTTTGTTTCACTTTAGCCAGAACGTCCGGTGAAAGGTGCAAGCATTAGGGCTAGCATTGGTCTATAATAATTCACAGGAATTCCAACTAGCTGTTAAATTGCTAATCGCTCTGGCATTTCTAAAGGAAGATGAAGTGCAGGTGATCTTTGATACATTATGAGCTTCTTTTCCCACAGAGGGTAAGGACTTGGTAAAATACTTTTCTGAGTGGTATATTAATGGCAGGAGGAGACAATTTCAAACCAGGACATCTACCACTATGAGATTCCCGCCACTGTTTCCCATTACTATGTGAAATGTAAGTGAACTTAATGAATTGAATCTGCTGTGGACCCAAAACACAGTGGAGGCGTGGCATAGGAGACTTAAATGTCTCCTAGGAGATAGAGGGACAAACTTGCGGTATTTGCTACTAACTTTAGTGAGGGAGCAAGACTGGGTAGACGAACTTAGAATTCGTATGTCCACAAGCCATGTACAATCTCCAAAAAAGAGGAAACTAATTACCAGACATGTGCAGTTTAAGACTGTATTAGAAGGTAGAGACCAATACACAGCTGTGGAGTTTGTGACAGCCATTGCGAGGCTTCTAAAACTATGAACCATTTTGTGTGTAGAACGTATTACTTTCAGCTAGTTTTGCTGAGTTTCATTTGACTTTGTGTTTGATTACACTAATATACCGTAACAGGAATGTAACAGGAGTGTTACTATCATTCATTTGACTTTGTGTTTAATTGGACTAATATAATGTAACGGGAGTGTCACTATCACTGGTGTGTACAGTGGAATCCACTGGGATGTGTCGATCATTACATTGTCGGTGATTTCGGTGTCGGGATTCTCACTTTTTGTTGTTATGGTTTGTCGGTGTTTTCGTGTCAGTTATATCATTGTCATTCTTTTGCACTGTCGGTTAATTCAGGTAGACCCATATAGGTATATATATATATATATATATATATATATATATATATATATATATATATATATATATATAGATAGATATCTATATGTGTGTTTTATAACTTATTTATCTTGAACTTGCATTGAGACTTGGTTTTATTGATTATAATATATTTTTTGTTTTAGGGGAGTTTAAAAAAAGTCTTGCAGGTTGAAGGCGAAGGAAATTAATTGTGTGATGATTTGTTAAGGTATTAATTGGGTTAGGGTTATATATGGGGTATTTCCTGTTTCTTTCTGTATCTTGATAAAGTCTCTACACTGACAAACAAAAGCACTTGCATTTACTGTGTTGCAATAAAGAAGTTTGGACTCTGACATCAAGGATTTTCCTTATTTTGGAGTAACTGTATACCTATTAATCTGTTTATTCCTGCTGGCTCCTGGTTTCAGTCAGGTTTAATAAGATCTTAACTACTTCGTGATTATCTGAATGCAAAATAATTTTCTTGTCCCTAAACTGGTCCTGCCAGAACAAAACTGCCACATAGATAGGAAGAATTTTGAAAATACAATATCTTTTAATACTGAGTCAGACCAAGACAGTGGCCATTCAACTGCAAATCAATTCCTCCGAAATAACTACCCATGCCAATGCTAGCTGCAGCATCTGTCAAAAGCTGGAGGAAATCTGAGGAAAACTGATTGGAATGCCACAGGGTGATCCTGTTGAACTGGCTCAGGAAGGTTTTCCACTTGTGTAAATCATCTTTTTGGTATTCGCAACCAGTGCTGTGTTTTCCGATACCCTTTTAATAAGTTAGCCAAGGATCTCATAAACATTCTAACAGCTGAGATGGCTCTGCAAGCAAAATTAAGTAATCCCATGAGCAACAAGATCAGACTTAACCTGGCATTGGAGCTTGACCAGGTTACAGTGATGGCTACCTTTAGACTCTGGCAGTCTGAATATTTTTTTAACAACATCAATTTCTAGATCAAGGAATAAAGTCGAGAGACTGAGGGTCTCCATCTTCTCCTTGGTCAGTGGTACACCCAGGTGATTACATAGCTTATGAAAGGTGTCCATGCTCCCTCTGGCACCTTGCTCTCCCTCTCAAAGTATGAGAAGTTCATTGAAATAATTGATTGCAGCTTGGCTCCCTGACTTTGGTTGCCAAATCCACAGAAGGGCTGAACTGAAAGACTGGAAGGTAGAACAGGTGGGGGAACACCCTGTAGGGATGGCCCTGTCAAGATACAGTTGCACATGAAGCAATAAACCTAGCCTTGGCCAGTCTTTTTTTTGAAAAGCTGATAAAACATTGAGCCTACCTAGCCAAGGCTCGATGATGGCTGCAGCATCATCAAGAGTGAGACATTTAACCTTGGGGTCATTCTTCAAGATAAAATCATTGATTGACAAATGTATTGGAGATTCGAGATGATGAATTAAGCAGCATTCAACCTCTCTTTTCTTGGACACTAATCCTGTTGGGGAGGTCATGAATTGAACCCAGGGTGCTGAACTAAATGGACCAATCATCCTACCATCCTGTACTTCTTTCCTAAACATGTTTTCAGCTACATTTTCTTTCCCAAAGCTAGATTTAAAATTTGTGGCTGTCATGATTTTGAAAGGTGTTTGGATTTCAAAGGAAAACTGTGAAAACCCTTGACCTAGCAACAATGCTGACTTACGGTCATGGTAAAGCTCAAGTTCTTGGGCAAGTTCACCCACTCTAATGGGTGAATGTGTTACCTTGTTCAGCTTTTCCCTTGAAGGAAGAAGAACCTCTATGGGCCCAAAAGTATGTTCTGATGCTACAAACTGAATCCTGGGTTATTGTGGCATGGTCTGTCAAGCACAGCACTTCACCCTAATTTGTTATGTCGCTGAACAGGACTTGTTGACTGCCTTTCATTTTCTGAATATTTGATTGTAAGTCAGCCATGTTATTCCCACTGTGTACATGATGAGCTTCTCTAATAGTTAGATATGAGATCAGTGGTAAGGCAAGTTGAGACTCATTTTTATTAGAAACACCATGAAAATTATAAAACCTGCTGACCATAAATCCCATCTTCATTAGACCTGCATTTTGCTAGACAATTTCTCTAATGCCACTAAACTTGCCTGCCTTTTCAGCTTCCATCAGTCTATGGATCCCATTGGCACCCAACAAATCAAATACATTTATGTACTCATCCTTATGCATTTTGTCCTTAATAAGTTTGTGAATATGAGATATTATGTGAGACACCATGTCTAAAGAAAGGTTCCTTCACATTGTGTAATGATGGCATTGGTGACAACATGAGCGAAATCATGACTTGGACCTCTGTCCTTCTGTTTGAACCTTCCCCTCCTTGTTCCTGTTGTCCTGTTGTCCTGAACTGAATGGGACAGACAAACATGCCTGTATGATACTGGACTTTCTCCCTAGCATTGGGACTCCTAAAGAGCCAAAAACTTAGTCAAATAGCCTTCCCTGATCTATATTTTCACGTGTCTGATTCAATAACTCTCCTACCTCTCTATTCTCTTTGGTAGGGGAATATTCATTACCTGGTTCTTCTATGATATGTGTTGTTAAGCCTCAGGTTGCATTTTCTGGTCCAAGTGATATCTCAGCACCCTTTTGTGTTCTGTGCCTGATCTTCTTTGTGGAGTTTTCAGCTGAAGAAGAAGAAGAAGACTCTAATCATGCAGCAACTCACCCTCTTTTTGCCCTTTCTGGCTACTCTCTGACTCTAATTCTTGACATGAGTTTTTCACCCCTGAAGTTAATTTCTAGTCCATCTAGATTTCAGCAAACGCAAGGTTATAGTACCTGTGAAAAGAAGATAATCAGCATCACATCTATCAAATCATTAAACTTGCATAATTGGGAGACCTGTGTATGTTGACGCTAATATTTTGTAAGAACAAAATGTCTCTCTCCAGTATAATTCTACCAGAAGTGGTGATGATCCTCACCAATCACTTTGAACATTCACTGTATTACCCTGGGGTTGAAATCTTTACCTCAAAATCGAATACATCTGAATGAGAGCAAAAAAAAACCTTAAGCTTCTTTTCTTTCAGAATGTATGTTAACCCACACTCTCTTACTCCATTCAAGCCTCCATCTAAAATACATGCATTCTAGGAAATATCATCCCAACTCCCCATCAACAGAATGTGAACTCTTATTGCTCCCACTGTGTAGCAATGGACAAAATGTTGAACGATTATTATTTCTAACAACTTCACCTATAAGGCTTACAGGATGGTCACTGTAAGTTATACATACTTAACAAAAAACACTTTTTTAAAACTTGTTACTAATTTAAAACAAAGATTGCACAAAATTATTTGAAGATAAATAGAACAAAACATGGCTATTTACAGATTTCCACAACAAATTCATACATAGAAAACAAAATCATTAAAATTTATCAAGTAAATCACTTAATGTTTATCAAAATCTAAACTGGTAATTAATATTCGAAGTTCTAATTTAGTCAGTTGGCAATTCATTTTTTACAGACATGTTTTGCTAAATTAATGAATTAATTGAAATAAAGAATAGTTTTACATTTCCAATTCTTTATGAATATGTTTCTTGCTATAGATAAATGGACTAAAGGGGAAAGCATCTGCACCCTAAGAATGGTATCCAGAACTGGAGCATTGAATATGATCAAGGAGTTAGAAATTATACAATTATCTGTCCACAAGGCTTGGTCAAAATTTCTAAATTCAACTCAAAAAGGAGTTACTGTTTTGCAATCGAATATCATATGAAACCAATCTGTGTTCGAGGCTTCATTACACCTCCAACAATTAATTTTCCCATAGTTATATATTAAAGCTGCTTTATGGGGAGTTAAAAAAGCTCTGTGAAGAAATCTCCATGTATATATTTTCCAATAAAGAGAAGAAGTAGATTTTCCTGCTGATTTAAGAATTAAGCATTTATCTTCATCAGAAAAGGTCATCTTATTAATCTTAGTTGAGTAATTCCAAAATAAAGAATGTGGAAACAAACTCTTCTCTTATAATTGTATAAATTATTGATATATATGATATAAAACCAGTCTGATCATCATTTATTTGTACTATAGTGTCATGCAGTTATCGCACGTGCCACGGAGCTTATTAATCCTGGCCTAATAAGGTGAAATCTTTTTGCAAGACTAGACATAAATATTTTATAATCAACATTTAATAATGAAATAGGATGGTAAGAAGTAGAGATCATAAGTTAGAGAATCTTTATTTGGTTTGTAGATAGGAGATATCAGGGAATGATTGTTGGGGGGTGGCTGACATATGTTTAATTTGTTCAAAAACTTTTAATAGGATATTTAATTTTTTTCTGGGAATAATTTGTATAATTCTGGGATTATACTATGAAGCAAAGGGGCGGCCACGGTGGTGCAGTGGTTAGCATTGCCACCTCACAGCAAGAGGTTCTCCGGTTCGATCCTCGGCTGGGGTGCCTTCTGTGCGGAGTCTGCATGTCCTCCTTGTGGTTGCGTGGGTTTCCTCTGGGTGCTCCGGTTTCCTCCCACATCCCAAAGACATGCTGCAGGTGGATTGGACACTCTAAATTGGCCCTAGGTGTGAGTGCGTGCATGTGTGCGCCTTCTGTGGAAGGTTGGGCGCCGGGCTGGCAACTCAACACTGTAAAACTCCACTGCCAATCATGAGCAGACAATGTGATCCGCTGTGGTGACCCCTAACTGGGAAAAGCTGAAAGATGAAGAAGACGATACTGTGAAGCAAAGGAGAAGCGAACAACAGAAATTTTCTAAAGTTTTAACAAAACAATTAATCATTTCCAAATAGCAAAGCATTTGGGTTTCCCCTTCTTCAGTGCTATCAAAAACAATTAAGAAAGACTCATTAAAATACTAAAATACATAAAACATGTGACACAACCAACCAATAAAAAGAGAGTGCTAAAGGCTCAAGAAAATACACATATATTAAACGCTAGTTAAATAAAAATATTATTGCAACATTAGATGCTTCTTATATAAAACAGGTTTTAAACTTACTGCATTATTCAAACCAGGATATACATCTGCTTTCAGTCTTAGAATCCAAGAGTATTCAATGTTCTCTAAAATATTGTTGATCTCACCACCCTATTACTTTTGTATACTACCTCGACTACTCTAAATTTAAATATATGTCCCGCATCATTATCAGCTATATGTTTTGCTAGCTCATTCTTTATAAAATGAAGGACTAATAAATTAAGATATATTTCAACTTTTAATAACAGAACACATGAAGAGGAAGGAATTATATGCAAAAATTGGAACGTATTGCTAACTATACCTGAGCTCAAGCAGATCATCCATGAATAGCCTGGTTTTGAATATAGAAATGAGAGAAACGTAAGGAGAAGGCTATGTTTTAAGAATGTGACTTCCAGGAAAACTACCACTGGTTTAAAACAAGGGGCATTTCCATGTTTGAATTGTAGTTGTTGTAGGGATATTTTCACCAATGTGCATTTTATTCATCCTGTATTGAAAAATTAATATGTTTTTGACTGTTATGCCAATTCTAATACTGTAGATTGCATATTTGGCTACATGCACACAATGTCCTTCATTTTGTAAAGGTAAAAGTAATGGAAAGTTAAAAGAACGTATAGTTGAGCACAAGTCAGAAGAGGCATTATGATGAATGCACTACCAAACATATAGATGATAATGATGTGGGACATATATTTAAATATAAAGTAGTCAAGGTAGTATACAAAAGAAATATGGGGGTGACATAAAAAATATTTTAGAGAACACTGAATACTCTTGGATTCTAAGACTGAAAGCAGATGTATATCCTGGTTTGAATAATGCAGTAAGTTTAAAACCTGTTTCTTTTTATTGGTTGGCTGTGTCACAAGTTTTATGTATTTTAGTATTTTAATAAGTCTTTCTTAACTGTTTTTGAAAGCACGGAAGAAGGGGAAACCCGAATGCTTTGCTATTTGGAAGTGATTAATTGTTTTATTAAAACTTTAGAACATTACTGTTGTTCGCTTCTGCTTTGCTTGTTGGACTTGATGTTACCAAATACAATTTACTGCAGTGGATTCCTTTTATGTTGCATTATACTATGAAGACCAGGGGCTTTATTTGGTTTAAGATTATTAATTTGATCTTTTAACTCCTTAAAAGAGAATGACTTATTAATTTGGAACTTTGTTTTTTGGTTAGTTTAAACCCTTTTTGTCTTTCAAAACGTCAGCAGTTATGTTGATTTCTAAATCTGTCTCTTTGTTATTAATTTTGTCATAATATTTCCTAAAGCATTCTAGTATGTCTTTTAAATCAGTCCCTTTTTATTTTTATCACCTTATTTGGGAATTATTTCTTTAATATGATTTGTATTTTTTTCTTGGATCGAACAATCAAGCTGTGTAAGCTTTTTGGATTGTAATTTTAATTTTTCCAGATTTGTTGATATTATATGGTGAAGTACATCAAGATGTTTCTGATTTAATATTTTCAACTCTGCATTTGCAGATTTGTCATAAGGTTTAAATTGGATGTCAATTTATCTATATTAGACTGCAAAGATATCAACTCCTTCTCCCACTTTTATTTTTTTACATGTGTACTAATTTTTAATTCTTCCATATAGATAAGCTTTTAAAGAATCCCAAAAAATTACTTCTGAAACTTCTGCATTATTATTAATTTTAATGAATTGATCTAATTCTTTCAGAAAACATTCCTTAAAGTCTTTTAATTTTACCATATAAGCAGGGATTCTCTGATAATAAATTAAACTACTTGGCGTTAATGTTAACATAAATGTAATAGCATTGTAGTCAGATAAAGGACATGAAGTTATCAATACTTCTTCAGTTTTAGTAAATAAACTACTAGAAGTAAAAATGTAATTGATGTTTGTCTGGGTGCCAAATCTATAAGAATAATGTGTAAAGTTAATAGACTTATTTTATTTAATATCATAGGTATCTCTCAGATGTTGAGAATTAATAAAATGATCTAAGTGTTTAGCTATTGATGATAGCTTAGGAATCATTTCAGTAATTGTACCTTTACTAGAAACAATACAATTAAAATCTCCTGCAGTAATCAACTTACCTTTTGTATATAAGGTTATGATATCCAAATATGTCTTAGCAATTTTGTCTCCAGTCCCAGGTATTCTGTAAGAATTCACAAAAGTATACATTTTTTTGTCAAGTTCTACTAATGCTAAACCCAACATGCCATTTTTATGTAAATATGTATTTAATACTTTATGCATAGGTAATGAATTTCTCCAAAGAATAAGAGTACCTCTCCATTTAGATTTAAAATGAGAGCTCACAAGAGTTGAATAAACTTTTAGCATCAATCTATCTACATCTTCAGATAACAAATGTATTTCTTGTAAGAAAATTATGTGAGCTTTATGCAATTGTAAATATTTGTTTAAGTTACTCCTCTTCAATGGATTATTAAGTCCGTTGTTGTTTAATGAGAGACAATTATATGTCGACATTCATAATACCATGTAAATGCACTGATTTAAGATGATTTAGCTTAAAATATAATAACCAAGTACTAATAACTGTTGTTAATGACAGATACAAATAAAACTTCCACTATGGAACAAAAATTCCCTGATTTGATGATATAATACAAATCACACATCAGCCAATCCACCCAATATCACCAAGCTAAACAGTTGCTACTGCTTCTTAAGTTAAAATAATATTATTAATTATAAATATTTAGAGCACACTCAAGTCATGTTAAAAGGAAAAAAATGTAAAGTATTAATTTCAGAAATATATTTAAGATAATAGAAATATAAAGTTGGAAATGTTAATAATAAATAATGATGTTATGTTTTGCTGACTATATGAAAAATATCCCAGAAATAATGCATTTCAAATTTCTCTATTTGATAGAGATATTTTATATAATCATTTCTTTTAATTAATCCTAGTTTAGAAAATACTATAAATAGCCTTATATTTTAAGTATCATGTACTAACAAATTTATTTATTGCACATTTTCTATGCCATATTCTGAAATTTGCGGATCAAGTTTTTTTCATATCAATGGGAGATGAAAAATACTTGAAAGAATTTAAAAGTCAGTTTATTATAAAATAAAATAACATATTTCACTAACAAATACAAAACATTTCAAAGAGTTAAATCTGCTCATTAATATTATTTTCTACTAATTAGCAAAGTAACTCTGAATAATTAAAACAACAGATGTTGAGTAGATTGAGGGATTTTAAGCATCCTCTCCTCTAAACTGTTTCATATAACACAGAAGACAAGAGCTTATATTAAAGTATAAGTACAATAATGTATATAAATGCTGTTATATGCAAATGAATATTTATAGAGAAATCAAATAAATATATTTGTCTCAGAGCAAGTATATAATCACTAATAATAGTTTCTAGCCAAATGTCTGTAAAAATCATTTTGCATAAAAAACAATTTTATAGCAACGAGTGTGCAGGGGTGTGAACCATATGTTATCTCATATAAGATATTTGAGCTTCCTAAATGCTTGTTCACATTTGCATTTTAGTAATGAAGTGTTCCTTATGTTTAACCTTACAGTTTTGTTGCATTGGCCAGATCTTTTGGGCATCATTTCAGGTGTTAGATTTCACAATTGCATTTCAAGGAAAGCATTGGAACAACTATATACTAAAGTAATTTAGTATTTAGTTTATTTAGGGTATTCAGTTTTTGTATGCACTTGGTTATACCTTGTGCAAATATGTCTGTAGACCCCTTACTTATGAATAGACAAGTGTGGTCTGTGTAAATACGTATTTCAGTTTGAGTGTATTTTTTATGTGGATGCCCTTATGTATATAGAATTGCAATGTAGCATCATTTACTTAAGTACTGATGCTTAATCTGTATCTTACCAACTTTCAGGTTATTAATAGCTCTCTATAATAATATTTTAATACACTGCCAGATGTTATGTATGGCACGTCATACTTTGTTTTCTATGCTATCAGCTTCATTTATGCTATGCATTTATAAATATTCCATATTTCTCCAGCAGTCTTAATGGTTAACTATCTCTGTATATTATATATAAGGTTTTCTGTTATCTCTGGATCACCCATAGTTTGTCTGCTATATTTTTTATGAGATTAAACCTCTAGGTGTGCCACTGTCTGTTGCAAAAAACAGATCAGTTATTTTACTTATTTGATCTTATTTAATGAAACTATTCTTTTGAGAATCTGTATTCAGATGGAGTCCCGGTAGAAAATACCAGATAGCTCTTGAACAATGAAGAAGTTAGAAAATGTTAGTAATATAAGACATAGCTAGCAAAGAAGTTAATGGTTTGTACTTGCATAACTGAAATGTGGATATGAAACAATATATTAAGTCTGTGACAACAGTGGATCAGTAAAGGAAAGTATTTTTTTAATATATCAGGGCTCACAATGTCAAGTCTTGAAATGTTTAGACTGAATATTCAAAAATTCATCTGACAATGTGCAAATATTTGTGTTTACAATATAACAGGTAGCATGATACAGAACCAGAGAAACTGAAGAGGAAATTCCATTACTGTAATAGGTACTTCTTTGTTTATCAGAAGCATTCAGCATAGCAATAACTATCTAATTCATTATTATTATTAAAGTTATATTAGTTTTTTTCAGCTTCTTTCAAGACACATTAAACCCAGTAATGTTGTTTTAAACAAGCATTTTATCACTATAAATGACATATTCCTGTGTACTGTGGTGATCTGCTGCATGAGAAAATTATATGTGGGTCTATATCATTATGTCAAAAACAGTAAACAGTGAACAATCACTTCTGAGAATTTTTTTTCCCAGGGAAATCAACTGGTTGGCCATCATTATAAATTTGCGCTTTTCCCCACTATAGTGCAATCTCACAGATGGTATATTTAGATAGGGGTGTTGGGTGCACAGCCCCCACTTGTTTTAATTTATGTGGTTCTTGTGATGGTTGCTAGGTTGGTCCACCAGCTAGTTTCACTGGGAAAAAATTGTTTAAGTGATCGTTCACTGAATGTAGTTTGATGACTAGGAATTTGCTGTTTAGTCTTTTTGATGTAATGATATAGACCCAATTATATTTACACTGTACTTGTATAAAGGATACAAATTTCACTGACCTATGATTAGGATGACCACAAGATGTCCCTAAACAGAAAATAGTACCAGCTGTCTTTAAGTCTGCAGATGTCTCATTTTTCTTCTTCTTACTGCATTCTTCTTTCCTTTTCTTCTTTTCGTTATTCCACTTTTTAAAATATAATGAGCACAAAAACTACATGGACATGTTATAAAATTAACTAGATTAATTTTAAATGTTCTATTTTTGTGTTTCTGTTGCTCATTTTAACATTCAAAAAGTTCACATCTGATTTTGTAAATCTTTGTTCTTTCATTACAGTTAGGACCTCGGTTCCGTCCACGAAACCTATACGGCCATTTCCCAGCTCGTGCAAGCCAAAAACTCTCAGCTAAGACCTACCCATAATGCCCCTCTCCTAGTTACTCCAGATCTCATTTGATCTGTTCCTAGTCAGACATGCTAGCCATCTCTCTCAAAGCTAAGTAGAAAATTGATAATTTTAAGACAGTTTCTCTTCAAAATTATTTAACTTTTAGTCAAGTTAGCCTTTTCTTACTGTCGCCTATAACCTAAGTCTATTTTTTACCCTTTTCCTGGGTAATTTAATTTTTTACCTTTATTGGTACTGTCCCTCTCTCCTGTCTTTGACAGGCCTTTCCTTTCTACTAGTGGTATTTTTTCCCTTATTTTTTTTCTGTAGGATAGCCTTGTTGCCTTACTATGTCAGACAAAGCTAAGTTGGGAGTTAAACAGTGTGACAAGTGTGGACATAAGATGCCTACCACAGATACACATGTTCATTGTGTCTACTGTTTGGGCGTGGATCATATTAGATCTGACTGTGACTTTTGTGCTAGTTTTAGTAACTGTACACTAGCAGAACATATTAATAAACTTATCTTAAAAGGTTTACTCAAGACACCTTTTTTGGAGGATCTATCTGGGTCGGAGGTCTCACTCCCTCCAAAGACCATAAAACATAAGGAAAAATGGATTACTCAAGGCACTTTTATTTTCATTGGAACCTTTTTCGGAGGCTCTATCTGGGTCAGAGGTCTTACCCCCTCCAAAGACCATAAAACATAAGGAAAAATGGATTACTCAAGACACTATTTTCGGAGGCTCTATCTGGGTCAGAGGTCTCCCCCTCTAAAGACCAAAAAACATACGGACAAATGGAAGTCACTCAGTTCCTGCATCTCTGTCAGTTACGGAACCGAGTCGGCTCTGTGCTTCCTCGGCGCAGACCTCTTCGGCACTAGGCTTTGTGTCTTCTCCCTCAGAGCCATCCATGATATTCACCCCTATTTTGGCTCCGACCTGAGCCCCACTGACTTTGGTGCCATCCTTGGATCCAACATTGGCTCCGATGACTGTACCTGCTTTGGCACCATCCCCAGCTACGGTGCTGACAGTTTCTTCCGCTCCATCAGCTCCAAAACTTGAATACCTGCCAAGGACAAGATACCTCCAGTGCATACTGTCTCGGTTCCGACAGCAATGATTTCCCTGTTGGCACCGTCCATCCTTGCTGCATCAGCTCCAGTGGAACTGATGCTCTCCTGAAGCAGTGCTTGGACCGTCCATACCTTGGTATCTAGCCTGGCGCCTATTTTCTCACTGGCACCGTCTATGTCCATGGCTCTGATGGCTTTCCATTCTCTTGCTCCTCTCCCAACCCTCTATTTCTGGACCCCAGGCATGGGAGTCACAAGAACTCTCTTTGAAGGGAACCCCTTCACCGGAGTCCTTCTCAGAAGATCCCACTGGGGAGCCACCCCAGAAGAAACAGTGCAAGAAACCGGAGGAATCTATCACTGAAGACACTGATTGTGATGAGGGGGAAGGGTCCCCATGGTCTCCCCCAGACAACATCTCATTCGGAGACATTCTCAAAATCCTCAAGCAGTGGGGAGACTGGAAGTCCTATAACCCTTCTTCTGAGGAATTGGTGTTCCTGTAGGCCTTCCGTGCCCAGCCATCTACTTCCTGGGTGACCCCACCACCAGATGACCTTGTTAAACTCATTGTGCAGCGTGCTTGGAAGGCCCTGGATAACATAGAACCTGTCCCACGGAGGCCAGAAAAAAATTGTATCTACACCTGAAGACCAGCCCCACTGGTGCGAGCAGTTGACAGTCGATTCTATGGTCATGATGGTGGCCACCAAGAGGGAACTGGCAAAAGATAGTTCCACCATCCATCCTCCAAACAGAGAGTCCCATACCATGGACAGTCTAGGGAAATAGAACTATGCTTCAGCGACATTCCCTATTTGGTTGCTTAACTATCTGGCACACTTTACTTGTCTCCAAAGAGACCTAATTTCCGAAATGTCTTCCTCTTTGGTCAGGTAATGTCTGATGAGGAGCGTGATACTGTCGCCTACAGCTAGCTATCCTTGAATCCATCTCGAACCCCTCGATGTGTTTGATATCTCATTCCACCGACAGGGCAGCTCGAGCTGCTGCATCAGGCATTGTCATGAGACGTAATGCTTGGATGCGGTTGTGTGACTTTGCAGATGCCTTTAAATCTTTCTTCATCAATGCATCTGTTACTGAATCTGCACTTTTTGGACCTAAAGTACGAGATACACTTACATGTAGTGAGAAAGATGGAAAGACTTTGTCTGCTGTGGGCATACGCCTTTCCAACCCCCAGAGGTGCTACTCCAGGAACCAGAACGGAGGAAAAATGTGGTTCAAGAAATCCCAAGGACCTTTTTGAGACACTCATGGTGAACATTCCCCCTGGTTAGAGGGGGCAACTCATATGGAAGACGTCCCTTTCACGGTAGAGAAGGTCCGCATAACCAGAGCGCTAGAGATTCTTTCTCTTGCAGACCCCACCATTGCTCTTGAGCAGTGGCCTGATTGCTTTCCTCTGGAAGCTGTTGAGGTACATTTCTCTCTGCATCTACCAGCTTGACATCTTATTACTACCGATGTTTGGGTGCAGAGAATAATATCCAGAGGCTACCAAATACCTTTTGACTTAACTCCCAGACCCGTCAAATGAATCCCCGATGTACCACCCAATCAGAGGGAATTAGCAGCCTTAGAGATTGAAAAGCTGCTAAGGAAAAGAGTCATCCAACCAGTCCCACCAGACCAGACAGGATCCAGGTTTCACTCGAGGTACTTTTTAGTGCCAAAAATGACAGGGGACTGGAGACCAATCCTGGATCTCAGCCTATTGAACAAATTTATCAAAACTCAAAAATTCTGGATGGTCACGATACAGTCCATTCTTCCCTTCCTAGGGAGGGATAACTGGATGTGCTCTATAAACCTCAGGACGTGTACTACCACATAAAGATGGATCACCACTCCCAGAGGTTTCTCTGCCTCTGGCTGGGAGCCAAACACTACCAGTTCAGGGCACTGCCATTCGGTCTCTCGAACAGACCCCAGAGTGTTCACCAAATGTATGGCAGTTGTGGTAGCTCATCTTTGACTAAAAGGATTCCATGTGTTTCCCTGTCTAGATGACTGGCTCCTTACTGCTCCGACCAGGAAACTTCTAGTCTGCAGCCTCAGTTACATTCAAGCTCTCGCTCTCTGCTTGGAGATTACAATCTACAAAGACAAATCTCAAATGTCCCCAATAAAGAAACTGGAATTTATTGGAGCAGTCTTTGACACAACATCCTGTCAAGTCCCCCCCCCCCCACAGGCTTTTGAAAATAAGACACCAAATCCAAGACCTTCTTACTCAGACCTATGTACTAGCACATCTTGTACTGCAACTCTTGGGCTCTATGACAGCTGCCATTACATTAGTACCACTGGCAAGACTGCACATGAGAATCCTGCAGTGGCTCCTTTCCACACAATGGTCATTGCTAACTCACCCACTCAACCACACGATATGCCTTACAAACCGTTGCAAGGAAGGAATGCTGTGGTGGATGAAGCCACAAACAAATCTTTGGTGTCGACATTTCTGTCTTCCCCAGCCCATGACCATGGTGACCAGGGATGCTTCACTGTTAGGGTGGGGGGACATTTCCAGGGAAAAACTGTCCAAGGCACCTGGTCCGCCATGGAGGCCAACTTGCACATAAATGTTCTGGAACTGAGGGTAGTTCTCTTAGCGTTGCAAGCGTTCCATGCATTCCCTTCCCTCGGGGACCATTTAAATTCAGTCAGACAACATGTCAGTCATCTGGTATATCAACAAGCAAGGCAAAACCAGGTCTTACCCCCTGTGTTGGGAAGCCATGAGGATTTGGCACTGGGTGATAGTTTCCAACCGCTTTCTTACAGCAACGCACATTCCTGGGAGTTCCAACCTTATTGCGGACAGTCTGAGCAGGAATATCCTGATGGCTCACGAGTGGTCCCTTAACCCTGTAACAGCAGATCAGATCTTCCAGCACTGGGGCAAGCCTTGCTGCAACCTGTTTGCTTCCCCTCTAAACTACAAATGCAGAAGCTATTTTGCCTTGATCTCCCCTCAGGGAACCACCGAGGGACACTCTAACGCATTACTAGCCCCGGGGTCTTCTGTATGCTTTTCCCCCATTTCCCCTCATCCCAAAATTTCTCCAGATAGCTCAGAGGTTGAGAAGCAAAGTGATCCTCATTGCCCCTACTGGCCACGTCAAGTCTTGTTCCCGTTTCTATGGCCTCATCTGATTCACAGCCCATGGATTCTGGATCATTCCCAGAACCTGTTAACTCATCTTCAGGGACTAATTCATCTGAACCTGCACAGTTTCAAGCTCACAGCTTGGTTCCTCCACTTCCAGTGATTGCCAGGCTGCCTGTCATCCCATCTCCTGTTTGTGAAATTCTTCTGGCCTCCCACAAACCTTCCACTAGAAAAATTTATTCTAGTAAATGGACTAGGTTCTCTATTTGGGCCAAAGACCAGAATTTAGACCCTTTCTCTATGCCTGTTCAAAATATCCTACAATACCTGACTACTCTTTTACATGCAGGAGCCTCATCTTCAATGATCACTGTACATTTAGCAGCTATCGGCAATTTTCATAATGGTCGTGATAATTCTTAAATTATGTCACACCACCTATGCACGACCTTTTTGAAAGGAGTATTTACATGTTAAACCTCCAGTCAAGCGTCCCTTAGAACCCTGGGACTTGACTCTGGTGCTTCAGTCTCTCACAGGTTCTCCCATCGAACCCTTTGATTCATGTGATTTGAAATTTTTGCCATGGAAAACCATACTTCTAGTAGCACTTACCTCAGCGAAAAGATTATCTGAGCTGCAGGCCTTGAGTGTCAAGAGTCCTTACTTGATCTTCCACATGGATAGGGTGTCCCTTCATACTGACCTTTCTTTCTTGCCCAAGGTCATTTCTGGCTTTTCCATTAACCAGTCTATTGACCTGCTGGTTTTCTTCCCTCGGAATTCTAGTGAGTTAAAAGTTTTCTGACCTTCTGGTAAAAAGATCCTAATTCTTGCTAGAAAAAATAATTGAACTTTAATGTTTAGCTTCTTTAAGTCTTTTATGAATGGAATACATGCTTTCCTTTTGGTCATAAGAGATTCAGTATAGTCATTGTCACACCTGATAGTGTTGTTGTTTATTTTTATTGGAGAATTACCCCAAGTAGTCTTCAGTTCAAGGTCCTTGCCTTGGCTGGAGAGAAATTTTACAATAATAGATCTGGGGGGGGGGGGCAGAAGATTTTTCTAAAAAGAAGTTGAAAGAGATCTATGGGTTCTCTCAGTACCAAAACAGACACTTTCTGGTAGATTTAGAATTTTAGGCATCCAGTTAGTTAAAAACTACAACATTGTCTCCTTCTTCTTTTTCTGGTATTCTGTATATCCTAGTATTATTTCTTCTAGATCTACTTGCTAGGTCCTCTAGTTTTTCCGTAAGCAAAGTATTTTGTTTTAGCAGGAATTCTGTGTGAATACTTACTCTCTGCCATTCTGCTAGGTCATTTAATGACCAGGTCATTTAATGTGTGTTCTGTTGCTGAGATCTGAACAGATTGTTGTTTTATGATCTCTTTTAACATTTCTGTTTGTTTCTTGGAATCTTCTTTTATATTGCCCATTTTGATCTCAGGTTTATCAAATTTAATAGAAAACTCCTAGATACTGGCAATTATAGAATGTAGTTCCTTTTTCACTGAGTTCTTTTGAGAGTTGACTTTTGAGTGGCTCATTCTGTTACAATAGTCAGTAAAACTTCTGACAGGAAAAAAAATCAAAGAAAAAAAAACTTCATTTTTCTTTCAAATAGTTGCCCAAGTTTGGTTAAAAGACTCAAAATTTGTAAGAAAATAGATTTTTGTTAAGTTTGCATAATAAAATTCTGTCATAAAAAAAAAAATCAAAATAAAGCAGAGCTAAGGCTTTGGGCTGTTAGCAGTTTGCCTTACTGGCTACACCCCGAAGAGAAAAGACTTCTGATGATGTACTGACTCAGTGTTATTTACCTGGATATCCATTCAACTATTTTTTTAAATGAATGTATGTCAAGCCCTTTTAAGATAACCCAATGAAAAACTTGAACTTTCAATACTCAGATGTGGAACCTTTCTTCTAATGTGTTACATTTGATAAATAAGCTAGGAGAACACTGAAGGTCCCTGATTATTTCTTTGTTTTACAGTGCTGTAAAATGCATTAGCTTGAGGCTGTCTTTTGGTGCATAAACTCTTCAGTGGCTTTACCTGAAAGAAAATTGTATACACACTTATGCTCATGCTGAAACTTGAGAGACAAGACGTTGCACTAAAGTCATATCAATGACCAAGTCAAACTGTACTACTCTCATGCTCAAATAGTAATAACTTATGTCAGACTGAAGACAGAATACTCGCTCCACCAGAAACATTTCTGTCTGTATTATTTTTTTTATTTCATTTTTACACACTTGCCCAAGTACCATCATATGTGTTTACTGTTTAAGTAACTCCCCCTTAAGTAGGCAATACCTCATCAGCAAGACCAAAGGCATGACCTACCTGTAAAAAAACACCTCACCATATACAAATGCTTTAACATTTGCCATGATGAATATGCATCTGCTAGGGTGCCATACAGAATTTTTTTACCCAACTGACTTCCTATATATATATATATATATATATATATATATATATATATATATATATATATATATATATATATATTTTTTTTTTTTTTAATTACACCTCCAAGAAAACAGATTCCACAACAGTCACTAACAATCAGTTCAACATCCATCCTCAGTAGAATTGCCTACAAAGAAGCCAAATCCCAGCCACAGCACTGAAGGCCTCAACAGTCAAAGACTGCAGAAAGGAAGACCATTGGAGAGCCATTCACCTGAGTGATCCACTAGCTCTGGATGTCATTGGGAAAAAGATGGTTGGAAGCACCACCTCTTCTAACATCAGAGCCATCTACTTGACAATAATGTCTTTGGTGACAAACTCTTAATTATTTCCCAATCTGTTGTATCCTGTCAGTAATTAATAGTTGCAGTTATTTTTTTTTATATCATCCCAACTCCATGCAATATGAGTCCATATTTTACGGTCTTCTTGATGTCTCCAAAGTACCCTCTCAATCTATGGAACATTCTTGTCAGTTCTGCCTGGGTGTAAATATAACTATACAGGTATTCCCATGAAAATATTCTAAATGTATGTGCTTTCAGTACAAATGCATAGTTTAATCATGTTTTCCCATTCTTCATTCCTAAGTGTGCTTCTAACTCTTTCTTCCACATTTCTCTTTTGCTCTTCTACTGTTCTCATCTCTTCTCCTTTCAGCCATTTCTTCTCTACCTTAATTAATTCACTATTTAGAGGGCCTTCCCCTATCTCCTGCATACATCCCTGTCTATTCTGTCCCATGTTGTCTTTGTCCTTGATATTCCAATTCTAAGTTACCTGCTAGTTGGTACTCTTCCTTTATTTCTTCCCGCGACTTCATCCTGTTAATATTTGAGGCCAGTAATTCTTATTTGATTTTTCCACCATCTCCACATAACTGTCCTTATTTCTTCTTTCTTACCTAAGCACCCTATAATATCATCATCTCTTGGCATTTTTTCTACTCTGGTTCCTGCCATCTCACCCTAAACATCCTCTGTGCATTTTTTACCCATAGTAACTGTAATGTCATGTTTGGAGCTTACAATAATATATTCACTGCGTCTTTCTTTCTTTACCAGCTCTTCTCCCTCTTCAGTATTATAACTTTGCAGTCTGCCCTATAAGTCACCTCAACTAATCTTAATATATTACCTACCATGCAAGCATGCAATACCGTGTTATGATCTAGTGCTCATAATCTTCCCCTCTCCACTGATTCTGTAACTGTATCCTACACTATCATTAATATATCTTCATTCCAGACAAACTCCTTATGTATATGCTTCACTTTTTCCAAAACATCCATCCCCATGAGATAGCAATATGCCTGCCATGGAAAAATAAACTGCAAGATTATGAACATCAGAAGGACTCATATTCTCTGATCTATGTCCAACTTAATAAGCTTCCATTTGTTCAACTGTTCTTAAACCTTCTCATATACCTTGTTGTATGTATACCTCAGAGACTCATCTACTGTTCCCATCAGCAAAATACCGTAATAGGTTCATAGGTTAGTACTAAGCTAACTGCTCTTATGAGCCATTTTAGCTAAGCCATTATATCCTGAGACTCAAACAAACCTGCCTTTGTGTTTATGTAGGCAAGCACCTTAACCATTAGGCCACCCTCCCAACCCTAATATTTCATTTCTTCCTGTATTCCCTCTTTCTTTCTCACTCTCTCTCTCTCCTCCCATTTCTTCTCCATCTCTATTTACTAAAACCATCTGTGTTTCCTCTGGCTTGTCTGATATTTTGAAGTTTGTCCAAATTTCTTCACTATGTTGCATAGTTTTTATAGGGTTCCTATTACGCTACTGAATCACTAAATGCCAAACGGCCAAATACTCAAAACGGCCATTCATTGAAGTGTGTTTTATGGGGTCACAGTACAGTGGGGAACAGAATCTTTGCCCTTACCCCACTGTAGTATGAACTCGGAGTTGATATATATAATTAGCTGGGGGTGTGGGGGTGCCCCTCGCTAAATATATTGGATGAACGTCCGTTTTCAGTATTTAGCCATTCAGCATTTAGTGATTCGATAATGTAATATAGACCCTTTTTATAGAGCCTCCTTATATCAGGTCATAGTCAATATCACATTGTTCATATATAGTGCAATCTTTCTCTCTGTTTCCTTCCATCTATACCACCTTATATCTAATCTCCTTAATGGCTCATCTAGAGGTTTAAATTACAATGCAAATAGCACTGGTGATAACGATGTACCCTGCTTTGTCCCTTTTTCTGTATCAACCTACCCCAACATTCCCTTCCTTAGTTTCACTCTTGATGTCGCCCCATTTATATATTGACCTTATCAGAAATCTGTGCCTTAGTCCTTCTTAAATACCTCATCACTTATTCATATGGCCTAGCTCATTCACATTCCAGAAAATGATATTAATCTTTGTTGTTCTCCCATTTTGTATGGTTATTTTCTATCACCATTTCCTCCTCTCTTAATTCTATTCTTCTCTTTCTTTATTATTCCTATTTCATCAAACTTTCGCTTCCCACTATACCTATGTACATATTTACAATTTTCCTTCCTCCCTTCATCAATGGCACCATTTTTCTGACTTACATGGCCTGCCTCCTCAACCCATTTTTTTTTGTCATAACCATAACAGTGCACCAATTTGCTTCACATATTCTCCACCTCCTCTGCTTTATACCACTGTGCCTTTCTTTAACTCCTTTTGATCTTTCCTCTCATTTGTCTTTGTTTCCTACTCATTATTTCTGATATTTATGTAAAATTTATGGAGTTTTCTTTTCACACTGCTCTCCATATGCCTTTCTCCTTTTACCTTTTTTTTACATTAGTATCCACTGATCCACTCATATTGTTTTATGTCTATCTCTGCATTTATTTCTCACTCATGCTTTCATTTGTGTATGCACGCTTTTCCCATCCTTGTATCTTACATCCTGTATTCCATTTTGCTTCCCTCTGCACCATTATAGTGATTCATACCGTGACCATTCCTTCCTCATCTTCAGTCCCCCCTTTTTCTCTTATATTTCCTTTGATATATTTTCCTCATTGTAAATCCACAAAACCAAATGAAACCAAGAAGTACACAAAAAAGTATCAGGCAGTTCCTTGTAAATGCTTTTTGGAATGAAAACTTTCAGTTTGAATAATAAACGCAGCGCCTGTTTGTGAAGGCTTGTGCTTTTTTGTGTGCTTCATATTTTCCTCATTGCTGTTTCGCTCCCATGGCTGCTCGCTGTATCTCCGCTGACCCCTCTTCCTTTCTATGCATGTTTTTTTTTCTTTCTTTTTTCCTCCAAGGATATTTGTTTTGCTGTAGCACATTTTCTTCTCACTCTGCATTAATATTTTATAAACATATCATCAAATGTAAAGAAATACTTTCTTAACTTTGTCTTCCCAGGCCACCTTTACCCTCGCAGTTGACATTGCCACTTTCCTTACATATTCCTGAAGGGTAATCATCTGCATTACATGGTCACATATATTAATCAGCATTCTTAATATTTTGACCTTTTACAATTTATAAGTATATAGTTAAATGAACAATTAACTTTCCTTAACATGCTTTCCCTGATTTCATTTTGCCCCAAGGATTAACAATAACATTTTATTTACATATTGTTAAAAGGAAAAGTGATGCCCCCAGTGCAGTATCACATATCTCTAACTCATCTGACTCAGTGCATGTGACACTAAAACTTATACAGTATAAAACAGGGTAATACCTCCTGCCCTTATCTGCTCCAGTTCACAATACATCTACTTTTAGCAAAGGCATGTTCTTTCCTTAATACTGACCTATCAGAGTCACATTTACAAGTCCAGTATACCTAACACCACTATATCCTTAGCAGAAAATATGAAAGACATGGCAAAAGAAATATGCAAACCAATGGGGATGACATGTGTCTATAAACAATCTTAATATTTAACCCTTTTTAATCCCTTTCACTCTTTGTCCACTTTCTTTATTTCCTTTATGTCATTTTCTGTTAACTTACTCCTTCATGTTTTAGCTGTGAGATTGCTCTGCTGTTTTCTGCCTTGTCTCGCTCATTACCTCAACTCTCTCTTGCAGTCATCTTTGCTTTCAAAACAGAGGGAACCACCTCTCCTGTTCCCTCAATCTTTCCTTCATATGGGCCCTCTTCTTCCTAACCTTGCCTCAGCTGACTTTACTCTTCACTTGGCTCTGTTTGGTGATTTGCCGGTTTCTGTATGAATTCATTGGCTTCTTTCGTGATGGTTGGAAGTCCTTGCAGTACCTCACATAAACAGCTACAATGTTTCTGTAGATAACATTGTCCAAAGGATGTTCCTCTCTTTGTATAACTTTAGAACCCATGTGAATTAATTTCTTTTATTTTCTTTCTCATCTCAAAAAAAAAAATCTTGATCAACAAATACTCTGTCACACCCAGCCAGCAGTCTTTGGCTTGGGTCCAATAATGCCTTTAGTACTCACTCTGTCTTTCTCTCTCAGTTCAAATGTCTGAAATCTTGTGACCACCAGTCATGGTCTCCTGGCATTAGCATTCCCTCATATCCATACAGTTCTTTGAGCATGTTCTATTTGAATTTCTGCTTCCTGTATGCCCATCCACTGAACTACATTATTCTTTACAGCTTTCTGACAGCCCTCTTCTTCATAGTTTACCCTTTTCCTTCTTGTCTTGTTCTCTGGATTAACCAACTTCATCTCTTCACTACCTCTGCTTTCACCTTCAACTCTTTAATCTCATCTATCAGTGTTTGTATCATATCTGAATGCTCATTGTGTCCCTTCAGCATCTCCAATGCATTATTTTCTTGACTTACTACATTTTCTATTAAGGTTTTTTTCATCTACTTCAGTTCTTTCTAATGTCACTAATGTGACTTATTCCTCTGGGCAGCAACCCTCTTTCGCCACTGGAGTCTGTTTTTTTTTTCTTTCTTCAGCTGATTTCTTCTTCTTGACTTCACTAATACTTGACTTTTCAGTCATTACCAACTACACCTCACAACCTATTAGAACTAGAAATCTGGACAAAGCCACAGGTAATGGAGGAAAAGGCCCCAAAATAGGAACACTTTTTAAATATTGCTCTTACAAACTTAGAAAGTAGACAATATAACAGGTTTTGCATAAGCTTGCATTTTTCTGAAGGACATGAAGTCTGAAACAAATGTCTGCTATTATTTTCTGACTTCAGTTCTCAATGATTTAACAGTGATTTGCCAGAAAACCAAAATGTTATGAGAAACAATCAAAAATATGAGGGAAAAATCTGGACAGTTGAGAGGAATGCTCCCAACACTATTTTTAAATATTTTCATGGAACTTTTTCATACTTATTCCTATCCTATATCCTAGCACATGTGGAACCTGGCGGTTCTGCTGTCTGTTAGTGCAGTATCATACCAGAAGTCAACATAGTAAATTGTTTTCATCCAACAGTAGCACTCATTTTCACTGTATTTCCTGTTTTTGTCAGCGTAAGAATATATCTGAGCCATGGTTAAAGCAAAATTAGTATAGACAGGTACAACACCTGTAAATATATGCTTCTACATACACATTCAGGGCCAGAAATATGATATTATAGTACTTTTCTGGTTTTTGGTACATCCTTTATTTATTTATTTATTTATCCATCTTTTTTGAGCTGGTTACTCCCACTAGACAAGACTGTTTTCCCATTTAAGGGGGATTTGGCCAGGGCACTGAGGAAATTCCCTTACTCTTTACAGTAAGTGTAGTGCAATCTGCTGCATCCACCAGAGGTACCATCAACTAAGGCAAATGAGGTCTCCATTTAATATCTCATCCAATGGAAAGCACACTCAGGATTATAGCACCCCCACCAAAACAACCTCTGCCATACACATACATGCACACACTTTCTTCTGCACTGCTATGTCAGTTTTGAAAAATTAATACAAGTACCTGGGGTGGGAATAGAACTCATAGTCTTTTGTCAAACGTAAGTATGTTACTTGTTGAATCACTGACAATACTTTCAAATGACTTATTTCCTATGAACTGGTTAATCAGCCTTTTAAACTGCATCATAACTGAACTGACATTAATTTCATTAGTTAAAGTTTTCCGTTCACTTACAGTTCATTCAGTAAATCACATAGTCATCTAAGTGAAGCATGCATTCCAGTACAAACTATATTTAATGCTAGCTGAATATGTCATATTAGCAGAGATTAATTTATGGGTACTGTATTCTCATAATTAAGTAAAACAAATTAAATTACATAAGAAGGGAAAATGAGCATATGAATGCATTTTAACCGATACTCAACAATGTTTTGCTGAATAACTGAATAAAGTTTTAAAGTAGTGAAGTAAGCTTTCCCATAATCAGACAATGCCTTATCATAGAATGGATGTGTCATCCAGTTGAGTAAGGACATACCCAGATCATAGAGACATGGGATATATAATCATCTTCAAAATCTGGAGATAAACCAGTAAACCAAATGGAAAGAAAACATTTGTTTCAATATAAATGATAATGTGAACCAGAAAAGAGTCTTCAAAGAAGAACGTGGTATTATGTTTGATATGACATCTAATGCTGCATATAGTGCATGAGAGCATGGCATAATGTTTCACCAGTGCTAACAGGTGGATAATGCATATGGTTCTTGACAAACAACATACACACAGGAGTGCGCACGCACACACACACACACACACACACACACACACACACACACACACACACACACACACACACACACACACACACACATGCATACAGTGTTTGTAGTAGTTACAGTTAATTCAAATGTACAAAGAGAAGCAAACAAATGAATTTACATTGCCAGTGTTTATACTTAACATAAAATGTATAACGATGAAGATATATTTAGCAAGTATTTATCCTTATTTATGCATCTGAGGACATTATCTTCTCATTTTAATTTGGTAGAGTGCTGTAACCATTAATTAAATTTAGCTATTTATATGAGACTCATGATGTTGCATTTTGTTAATGGCAGATAAGAAACCTAATTTGGTATGCATTCATTTGCATGTTAATTATGCTTTATCAGGCTAAACAAGTATGTAAATGAGGCTGAAATGCAATGAAAGTGTCATGGCTCCTTTAGTTATTGCACAGTGCATTGCACTGTATGCATATTGCGATTGTGGTATTTTAGGGAGAGTCTTAAGTAAACCAACAAATAATCTGCTATCCTAAAGTAAGAAACTGGCAAAAGACTATACTGCTGGTTTTACATTTTGTGCAACAAACAAGTATTTATCTGTTTTTAAAACTGCAAACGGTGTATGACAGTATACCAGGATTTATTTCTTTATTTGAATTTTTCTGATTGTTTAACAAAGAAAAAAAAGTGTTCAATAAAATGCTAACACTTTTCAGGCTAATTGTTTAGTAGAAGTGGTCATTTCATGTTTAACATATATGCCTTTCTAACAGAATTTTTTTCTAAACTCAATGTCATTCTGAAAGACATTGAGGCCTGCTCTTGGCCTACGTGGGGACAGACATCTCTAACTCTCTGAAATAATAGCCCTATCCGTGTCACCATTCTAATTCGAACACAATATAACTCTAACATTCTGTAGGTGTGACAAAATGATGATATAATTGCTAGTCAATTAAATTTCCATAATCAAAGTATTATTCCTTATAAGCATAAACAGATGTAATAATATTAATGATAGTGTAACATCAAAGTTTATTGTATACAGTGATGACAAGTAAGTACAGACAAAATATAAACTTCAGATGATATACTAATTCATCAAGCTATTTGTGTATTTAGACATTCATTATGTTGCTTAGTGAGATGTATCTGGGCGTCGACCCAGGGGCTAAGTATTTTTCATGGTTTGCATGAGGTATTAGTGAACTGCGTGCTAGAAAAATATAGACCATTTTTGCAACGGAACTGACTTAAAACATTTCATGAAAGGTGGTTGCAACATATACAGTAAAGAGTGAGTAATGTTTGCAATTCAGGGAAGCATTTGTATAGATTTCTTTCAAAGCATGTCTCTGGTCATATGTCATATTAGTGTAGACAGACAGGGGCTTTCCAAGTGTTCTATATGCTGCATTTCCTATACATTTTGAACAAGACATGACTTTAAAATTCATTAGGTAAGTTTAAGGTATGGCCATGGCATTCTGTTTATAACATGCTGTGGCATTTGTAGAACAACTGTCAGTGCTTAGCATGGTATAGAACTGATCACTGTAATATAAGACTAAGGCAGCTAAAAGCATCAATGCCTTTCTTGACCATTTTAGAAGTAAAGCTAAGAAATGGCATATCTGTCCTGTTTAAATGCTGCTCCCGATCTCGGGGAAGGTATGACTTCATGCCAAATGAAGGGATTACAGTAGACAATGTACATTAACTGTAACATTTTAAATGCTGCAGCACTCAGATATGTGAACATGTGCAACATAAAAAAGTGTTATATTTCAAAGTTTGTTTACATGTGTTTATGCCTCATGTGTCTTCAAGAATGCATGCTTTATGTAAAGGAATGCTTCATCTGAGATGACGTTATTAATTAAGAAGCCAGATGCAAGGATATTAAAGTCATCATTCAACATTTTAGGATCAAATTAAAGAAGAAAATGCTTAGACAATTATGTAAAAGCTGTAGGCATATGGCTGGCATGATATTAATGTAATATACTGGAAGCAGTCTACGTATGTGCATCAGTGGTATGAGTTTGCTGAATGAAGATAAACAAAGGTAACCTATTTTTACTTACAGCTACAGAAGCATTTGCTGAACTGACTATAAGTAAGTGTAATGCATTCCACTCTCTTGAAAGAGTCATTTGAACAGTGAAAGCATATTTAAGCTTATAGTTTTAATATATTCACAGTGTGAGGAGTGTTTGTGTCACCAACTCCAGTCACTGTTTTCTCTATTAAAACTGCTGCTGGCATATTTCATTAAAATATGTAGATTGTCATCAATCTCTTATGTAAACAAATACCAATACTTCTTTCTACTGATGAGGTACTTCTAAGTCAATGCTGTATGCATCTTACAATGCATTTGTCACTGTTTGCCTCATAAGTGTGATTCAAGACTAATAATTTTATTTATTTATTACTGTGAAGCTATTATACTCAGTCGTTATATTTCTTAGGTTATTTAATATAATTGTAAATGTATTTATACCATATGTATCAGATACTAATATGTATATACATATAACCGCACATGCGTGCAATGGCCATTGTCTACAGTCACTCCTTTTAGAGAAGTATCATGCTATTGCTGTAATGGACACTGCTGAAATGAGAAAGGCTTTTCCTATATCCAAGAAGTGAATTTTTTTTTCAACATCTGCGTGCTTCCTAGCACTAATCAGAACATTCTCTGATTTGTGGCACTAATCAAAGTCCTTTTTGTGTGTACAAAGATGGCAGTGGTAACTAAAATCCCTACCTACACACTCAAGCATCATGAGAATAATCAGAGCGATTCTTATACAAGAACAAATCATGGTAGAGATTAGATCCTGCCCTACACGTGGATGGATCCTGACATCAATCAACAAAGTTCCTCTGCATGCATGTATACAACCTTGCAGTAGTTAGAAGCCTAATTGGAAGCAGTTAGAACCTGCCCCTATTCATGCACACACCCCAGTAGTAATTAGTGCCACAGTTTTATTGTGAGAGTATTGCATGTATGCTGAGTGTGTTTGTGCTTGCCTACCATTAGTTCTGTAGCCCTCAGTGTTACTGTGAACTAAGCAAAGACTCCTTACTGCAATAGTAGCTGCTGTAAACAAATCAATGCATCCTTGAAATAATTAAAGCCATCCTTATACATGCATGTGTCCTGGTAATAGGAAGAGCCCTATCTACACACACATGTACCCTTGCACTAATCAGAACCCTTAGTATATATGCATGCAGCCTGGTACTAATCACATCCATTCCTACACATGACGTGCATGCATCCTGACATTTATCAGAGCTCTCCCTAGACATGCATGCTTGCAGACAGTAATCAGAGTGCTTCCCATCAATGCATGCTTCCTAATATTAACCCAAGCACTCCTTATACGACTGCATTATGACAATCAGAGCACTTGCTATACAAGCATGCAGTCCTCTCTTATGTATTGATGCACCCAGTCCTAATCAGAGCTGTCCCTATATCGCTCTCTCTTTCCCTCTCTCTCTCTCTCTCTATATATATATATATATATATATATATATATATATATATATATATATATATATGTTCATTCATCTTGGCACTAATCACATCCCTTCCTATATATGGATGTATCCTTGCACTAATCTAAGTTGCGGATATACAAGCATACATCCCGAAATGTAAGAAAACTCTCAGTATAGATGCATGCATATTTCGTGGCACTAAGTAATTACTTCATATGCATTAATACATCATTTAAGTTGCCAGAACCCTGCTTACAGAAGCAAACATTCTGAATCTTCATTTTCTTCTGCCTCTCAAGCAGTAAACAAACTCCCCTCCCAACATTACACTTAGTCGAGCACTTAACCCAGTATTAGTATGCACCACCATTCTTTCTTAATGGTGAATGGGATATCCTCCCTACACAGTTTGTCAGTGCTTAGGAGCCATTTTGTAACACAACTGGTGATTATTTCATGAGAGAGAGAGCAATTTGCTGCTGTGCTGGGAATTCAGATTGCTGCTGGTTTAGTTGGAGGTTATATTCCGAGTAAATGTTTCAATTTTCTGTTTTTTTTTTATATTGCTCAGCTTGTGGGCCTCACTGTCCTTTTGCTTGGAGTACAATGAGCTGAGCATGCCAGCATTTGCTGGAACTGGATTTGACCTATTTTTATTGAATTTGACTCCTTTCTTCAGTTTTTTTCAAATGTCAGGAAAGTATATTTTAATTGTTTAAATTGTCATTTAATGACTGGGACAGCACTTTTATTTCAGTGCACACCTTACTTTGGTTGTTTTATGAGGACATATTTCAAAGATTCAATTCAAAGAATCAAAGATTCAAAGAAAACTTCATTGTCATTTAGGACTACATGAAATTGTGAGTATCAGCTCACCATGAAAGTACAAAAGAAGCACAGGAAAAAAACAAATACAACAATAAGACATATCAAGTAAGGGAATTAGAGACTAATGACTATGCCCCAAGAACATAAGAAAAAAGCTTACCCCCCATATAGTCATACACATACTGTATGGCAGCAGCATGACAGGTAAGGTTGGTTATTGCACATGAACTAAAATTGTCACTCTTTATGTATTATTACATAAAGCAAGTAACAAGTAATTGCACTTGTATGTAAATATATAAATAAGTAAATAAATAAATATTGCACATTCCAAACAAAACACTGTTATTAAGTTAATCTGTGGTGGAGTCACTAGGGCTGGTATCTGCATTAATAAGTCTCATCACCATTGGTTAGAAGCTGTCAATGAATCTGGAGGTCCTACAGTGAATACTGTGGTACCTCCTGCCAGATGACAGTTGAGTAAACCAGCTGTGTGCAGGGTGCAAGGAGCCATTAAGCATTTTGTGGGCTCTTTTAGGGGTCCTTGCTGTGAATAGATCATGGATAGATGGTAGACTGGTGCCCATGATTTTCTCAGCAGCTCTCACCACTCTCTGTAGCTTCTTCTTTTCAGCTGCTGCTCAGTTCTCAAACCAAATAGTGAAGTCACAGGTGAGAGTGCCCTCAATAGCTCCTCCGTAGAAGGTGGAGAGAGCAGTAAGTGGGAGGTTTTCTCTTTTAAGCCTTCTCAGAAAGTGGAGATGTTGATGGACTTTTTTGACCAACTGACCAGTATTCATTGCCCAAGAGAGATCCTCTGAAATGAATACTCCTAGAAATGTTGTAGTTTTAACCCTTTCCACCTCTTCGCCATTAATCTTTAGTGATGAGTGGGCAGTTGACCTTTTCCTGAAGTCAGCGATGATTTCTTTTGTTTCATTGATGTTCATTTCTATTTTATTTCTCACACACTAGTTGATCAGAGACTTGACCTCATCTATGTATGCTCTTTCATCCTCTCCTTTGATGAGGCCCATGACAGTGGTGTCATCTGCAAACTTGATTTCATGATTGGAGCTGTGTTTTGCAGAACAGTCATGGGTAAGGATGGTGAATAGCAGCAGGCTGAGTAACATCCCTGAGGAACACATGTGTTGGAATTATGCACCCTGAGGTGTTATTTTCTACAAATGTCCTCTGTGGTCTGTTGATCAAGAATTCTAAGATCCAGTTACAAAAGTGCTTGTTAATTCCAAGGCTGACTGGCTTATCAACAGGGCTGTAAAGTCTCTTTCACCTGAAACATATAATCACAATCTAGTTGTAATCCATGTAGATGTGAATTACTTGAAGTCCACAGCCTTGACTGACATGTACAGAAATATGTGTCTAACGTAGACAAGACACTGGTCCTGAGTGGAATCCTTCCTTCACCTAGTATGATACCTACATACAAAGACAAAATTATTGGCTTGAATAATTAACTAAGTGGTTGGTGTCACTTTATAGGAGTCAGGTATTTGTCAGTACAGGATGAGATGATTTATAGTCTAAATTGTTTATCCAAGGATTTTCTGCATCTCTTGCTCTATGTATTCTTCTTACTGGTTAAAGCACTTGCTGACTCCATAATTCCTTTTTAAGCAGAATCTGGCTAGTATACATCCTAATGAACTGAATATCAGTGTAGCCATTTCCAAACTTAAATTGGACTCTATCAAGGTTGCTGTTCTCAGTGTCAGACATCTTAACAACAAATTGCCTGATCCTCAGGCTCTCCTGCTACTTTAGTACATTCACATGTGTATAGTAACTGAGGCTTAGTTTCAGTTTATCTGGCTTTCATCCCTACCATGCATTCAGTCCTGATAGAAACTTCAGTGCCATTTTTTGTAATTGTCTGAAGTTATGCTATCACTAGGCATATTCTGAGAGATCCACAAATTGAATTCATTGAACTCCAACTTACCCTGAACAAAACAAGGCAGCGGTGTAGCTTGCTATTATGGCATCCTGTCTCATCCCCTGATCTGGTGTCCCCTCTCAACTCAATGATGAGCAAAAAAAAAACTGCTACAGTCCACTGAGTGTTTCAGTTTCAAAGACCTGTGAAAGAAAAAAAACCTCTTCTCATAGCTTACAACATTTGTAGCAAGCAACTGTTACTGTTGATACTTGAATTCAGTTCCAAAGTCTTGGGGCTGGACTTTCCCTTTAAAGTGCAGTGGACTGCTTGCTACATTTGTAGCTAACAGCTGATACAGTGTATGCCACACACACAGAGTTAAGGAGCTTCAGTTCAAACCACAAATGCAAAATTGACATTTACCTGCCAGTAATGCAGTGAGGACTGATAAGCAGCTGCCAATCAAGCCTCCTAACACTTTGCACCTGAAGCAGATGCCCACCATACCCCCTCAACTTCTTAGAGCAAGAAATCTGGACAAAGCCATAAGTAATGGAGGGACAAAGGCCCAAAAATAGGGACACATTTTATGCACTGCTCTTACAAACTTAGAAAGTCAATAGAATAACAGGCTTTGCATTAGCATGGATTTTCTAATGGGTAAGAAGTCTGAAATTCAAATGTATTTCATTATTTTCTGACTTTAATCCTTAATGGTTTGCCAATGATTTACCAGAAAACTAAAATTTTATGAGGAACAGACAATAATATGAGGCAAAAATCTGGGTATTCTGTGAAAATCTGGACAGTTGTGAAGTATGTTGCCCACTTCTCCCTACCTTAGTTATACTACTGAAGCAAACTATCAACTTATACCCTACAGGACGCTCAACATGTGTACTGCCAAATGCATAAGATTCCCAATATACTCTAAGAACTGACTATTACCAAAACACCTTTATAACAGCAGAGTTATTTTACTAGTCAAAAACTGTCCTACCTATACCCTCAAAGTGAGGTTTACTCACAGACTAGTACACTTATCAAAAAAGTGCTGTTCATAGGTTTATAGGTTCATAGGTGTGTGCTAGGATAGTAGCCCTGGAGCCTTTACAAGCCTAGCCCATAGGACTACCCTGGCATCGAGCCACCTGACCTTAGATACCAGTACCTCTGTCGAGTAAAGCCACAGGAGTGATCCCTGGGGTGAACTTTCTATTTTCCATCCACTCATCAAGATTTCTCTTGAAGAGAGCCAGTGAGGTGCACTGTTTGACATGTATGGGAAGTCTATTCCATAGCATGGGCAGCCTCTGTGTTATGATCCTGTCCCTCCAGCATGTTCTGTTGATTGTTGTAATGAGGTTGAGGTCTCTGGAGTGTGTGATGCAGAGGGATTGGGATTTCTTTAGATGTAGCATTTCTAACAAAGCTGGGTCAGACATGGCTTTGTAAGTCAAGCAGAGATCTCCTCTAAGTAGGCGATATGAGACAGACAGTATTTGGAGTTTTTTGAGTCTGTCCATATAGGACAAATGTTTAATGCCTAGGATCCACTTTGTGAGGTACTTTTGTGGCCTCTCCAGTTGTTGCTAGTGTTTAGTGAGGTACATGCCAAATGGGGCATTGTACTCAATGATTGGCTTAATGAGGGAAGAGTAGAGGGAGACAATTACCTCTTTCTTCTTGAATACAAAACCCTTAGTAATGAGATGTGCCACATAGAAGAACTTTCTGACTACAGTGGCAATGTGGTGGTCAAAAGAGAGATTGCTGTCAACCTGTGTTCCCAGAGCTCTTATAACACCTTCTGTGTTCAGTGGACTACCATCACTGTGGTAATTCATGGGACTGGGTTTTTCCCAAAGGGGATGACGGCACATTTTTTGGCATTGAGCTTAAGGCCATGGTTTGATACCAGTCATTGGTCTCAGTGAGGCCTTTCTGTAGGATGTCAACATCACTTGGGGAGTTAATAATAGCTCTCAACTTGCAATCATCTGCAACCTTTGTCAGCCAGAGTCCCTTTGTGTTGGCCTGGACTTCAGAGAAGTAGATACCAAACAGGAGAGGACCCAGGACCGAACCCTGTGGGACTCCACTCGTGACTGGTCAGCAGTCTGACTGGGAGTCAGCTACTTTCACACTGTGGGTTCTCCCTGTGATCCAGTTTGCAACCCACCTAGTGATATAGGGGTTGATGCCTAGCTTAGTGAGTTTCTCTATGATTCCTGAGTGGGGAATGGTATCAAAGGCCTTGGCCAGATCAAGGTAGGCTGTATGAACCACCTTGCTTTCATCTACAGCTCTGGTGACTGACTCAAAGAAGTTAACCAAGTTGAGTAGACATGATCTTCCCTTCATAAAATCAAACTGTGTGGAATCCAGAGTTTGAAGATTCCCTATATCCTTGTTTATTAGGTCCATATTGATGCACTCCATAGCTTTCCATATCAGAAAAATCAGGCTAATGGGGTGATAGTTCCCAGGGTCTGTAGTCGCTCCTCCTTTGTGAAGAGGGATGACTGTAGCAGTGCGCCATTTGGTAGAGACAATGCCTGAGGTGAGGCTGTGTTTGATCAGGGCACATAGGTGAGGTGCAAGTTCACTGTAGTTCATGTAGAACGCAGCCAGGGATATTGTCAGGTCCCACAGAAGCTGCATTCTTGGCCTTGGACAGTGCTGTTTTAACCTGTGCAGCAGTAATACTGGGTGCATGGCAATCTATTGGTATTGTGACTGGTCCTTTTGGGGGGGAAGGGGTAAAGGTGGCACTGAATCTGTCAGCCAGTATATTGGCAATATCTGTTGGCTCTGTATAGGAGGCACCATTGTGCAGTAGCTCAGAGCAAATCTGAGTATTGCTGTGGAGATTCTTTGCATAACTATAGAAGGCCTTGTGGTTGTCTTTACTATCTGCTGCAATTCTGTTTTCATAGCTAGTTTTAGAGAATTTGATGAGGGATCTCAACTTTTTGTTGAGGCTGATAAGGGAGTTTTTCCATTCTTGGGACTTTACCTTATTCTGCATCAGTTTTCAACTTCTGTTGTAGAGTTTGTTCATGGCAGGGGACTGCCAGACTGGCTTTCCTTTTTTTGGAGGAGAGCATCTTGGTTCTATTGGGTATGGCAAGATCCATACAATTGTGTACGTGTTCTTACAGTGCATTGGTGTATGATTTGCTGGTCATGCTACTATTCCCCATTTGCATGGGTACCGTGAAGTTAGCCACCTCTGTTTTTAGGAGCCCAAAGTTAGCTTTGGAGAAGTTTTTCATTGTAGTTACCTTTGCGGGGTAGGGGGCAGGAGGGATGGATGTGGATTTCCAAAGTGATTAGTTTGTGGACGAATCTAACTAGGGAGGAGTTGACAATTGGTGTAGAGCAATGGTTGCCATGTTAGTAATGACCAGGTCAAGGATGTTGCTACCTCTAGTGGGGGTAAGAATGAGCTAGTCCAGGACATTGGAATTAATGAATTCCAGGAAACTGGCAAGTGTATTGGTACATGAGTAGTTTTCCCAGTTGACGGGGTAGTTGAAGTTGCCCAGTATGAGAGTGTTAGGTTGGACCCTAATATTCTCCAGGGTGCCTAGGAAAGTGGAATGTGAGTCTTGGGACATGGTTGGGGACCTACAGCAGGCTACGACGTAAATTGTTGTCTTACCCAATGTTAGCTGCATCTGAAGGATCTCAGATGCGTTATGTTGGACTACCAGTCTGGAGTTGTGCACATCCTTTATGAGTATGGAAACAGCACTGACTTTGGAGCTTCAGTCCAAGTTCTGGGGCCGAAAGGTTTGGAATGAGTTATAGCCTGGTAGTGCAGGGGTGCTTTCTGCTGCCTTGAACCATGTCTCTGTTACAGCACAAATGACGAAGTTCTCCATTTTAAGGAGTGCTTCAAGTGAGTGTATTCTGAGATTTTGACTTCTAGCGTTGAGCAGCAAGACCCTCATATTGCATTTGTTTGTAGCTGTTACAGTGGTACTTTGGTCTTTGGAACACTGCCTAAAAAAGGCACTATAGGGGTGGCAAGAGCCTTGGCCAGTATCCTGAAGCCCAGGGGTGACAGATGCAGGCCATCTTTGGCAAAGCATCGAGGTCTGTCAATCATGTCATCCCAGGCAGACAGATACTGGATCCCTTTGGAATGACACCAGAAACTTATCCAATTGTTGAAATCAATCACTTCCTGCTTGTACTGTGGTATAATTCTGGGTGATCGTAGGATGCTGGTCAGGGCTAGGGTCATACCCGCCTGGGCTACATAATCCGAGAGCTCCTCCATGTCTCTTTTCATATAGTCCAGGGAGATACATCTCAGGTCATTCACACCCACATGTAAAATGACAGAGTCATATTTGTACCTGTTATTGAGGGACCTGAGTGCGTACGTTATATGGCGGATCCTGGCACCTGACAGGCAGCTGACTGTTACTTTTTCCTTATTCAACCCGTCTCTCTGCACACCATAAAAAAAAAATTCTGCTAGAACTAAAACCATGCCCTCATGCCCCAGACGACCTTCCATCTAATTTTCTCAAGCTAGCTGCCAATGGCATAGCCCTTCCCATCACCATACTTATCAACCGTTCAATACAAGAATCCTATGTACCCCTCCTCTGGAAGAAAGTGTTCATCATTTCCCTCCACAAAGGAGGCAACAATAAAATTTCCAACTTCCTTCCTATAGCCATTCTGTCCTATATCTCAAAAGTCCTTGAAAATGTTTTGTCTGTCTTTGTCTGTCTTCTATAGGTCCCCAAAATAAATGTAGATCACATAGTAGACCTCACACAGCATTGCAGTATCTGTGCATAAACAAAGAACTAATCCACAGTTCCACAACCACAAGCCATTACTTGTCTTGAACAACAGGCTGAGTTATAAGAGGGAATCCAAGTTTCAACATCCTGGCATTAGTTTTCCAAGGGGAGCTGAGAACAGTAACTGTTTCATAATTGGAAACATCATGATTGGAACACCCTCTCCACTCCCCATTTATGAAAATCAAGATCACTGTCCCAATTTGTCAGGTCAGACTTCCTCTCCCTGTCTTCCATGAGACTTTTAAAAATGCATTAACTATGGCATTTCAATAATATCCAGAAAAATAAATAACATCTCCAGGACTATCTCATCTACCTGCAGCCTCATCACCTTGGAACAATTTAATTGCCATATTAACCGCATCTATAGAAATGTTTGCCACGGTGGTGGCTCTTTAAAGTAGGGCATGTCTTCCTTGTTCAAATGTTCGTGAAAATACTTCTTCACCTTTCAGTAGTATCCCCATATGAGGTCAGCATTTTGCTGACAATGACATGGTGATGTCCTATCTTCCCTCAATGAGTCATTAGAAAATTTGCCTGAAAGTCTTTGAAGTCATCAAAAAATTCTTCTCCATAACTGTAAAATCTACTCCCATAGTTTCACCTTGACTGTGGTACTGATCTGCTTTAGTCATCTAGAAGGGCTGCATTATTTCTAGCCTTTGAGTAGCTGTTAGATAACTTTGGAAACTTCTATACTAGCCTTCAACAGACATCTGCTTTCTTTTTTCTTGAGAGGTCCTTTAGTCCTTTAACTGAAGTTGTCCTTGACTTATTATCATTAAAGTGTAACAGTCTTTTATACACACATCTCCTTGTATGCTGAACTGCTGAGGTCTCTTATATTGTCCATTCAGATTGTATATCCTGAATTTCATCTAGTATATCGAAGAAAGCCTTCTGGAAATGAGAGCCAAACAAGTCCCACAAAGAAATACAACCCTTTTACTGTATATTTTAATTTCTTTAATCTCTGCAACTTCTTCTGCAGTGTCTGCATGAATCAACTGATTAGCAAGAAGTGATCCCCTGACACATCTTTTGACCCAAGCATGGAGAGCATATGGCCTCATATTTGCTGGCATGACTACAGAATCAGCCATTGGCATTTGGTCCAGGGTGTGCTGGTACCAACTACACTTATGAGGAGCCTTGTATACAAACCTAGTGCTTGTTATGAATAGCTCCTGTCTTGAAGTGAAGTTTAGTAAGAATTCACCTTCTGAGCTCATATGAATCAAGTATTCCCTCCCATTTATTCATTCACATTCAGGTATATCGTTCATTCCCACTCTAAGAGTTGAGATCACACAGCAGAACTACCTAGCCAGTAGGTGCATTAAATTAAATGCCATCCCCATGGTCTCCAAAAAAGACAAATCCTTTGACTAGCTGTCAGATGCACATTTACAAAGTTTTCCTTTCTGCAATATAGTTACATTGAGACCAAGAAATTGTCACTCTTTACACCCCAGACTAATAATATTCCATTCCTCTATTTGCAGTCTTTTTTCATTCATATCGGTGGTGTGGTTTGGGAATTTCACTTGCAATGGGCGCACAATTGTACTCATGTGCTTTTTTTCCACTGAACGGTAAAGGTGTAATGATAGCAGATTATGTAGCTTAGGTCCTGTTTCAGTTTCAGTCTGTTTCTGCCTATGTGCAGGGGACAGTGTTTTCTAACAAAATGTTTGTTAATATCTGAGGATGTGATGTTGTCAATCCGATTTTTACTCTTACTGATGGGGTCAGATCCATCTCGGCCTTTACATAAGATGAAGGTCCTCAGCCAGGCTTGTGGGCATTTTTCCCTACCCACAATGCAGCGGTTCTATAACCTCACATCTTGTTTGCTGCACAGTGAAGAGGTTCCTGTTAGCTAAGCTCTGGGCTAAGTATTGCTAATTGTTTAATTATTATTACTATTATTATTATTATTATTATCTTAGACCTTTCTTTTTTCAGTCTACTGTCTTTTTCCTCCTGTGAGTCTTTCCTACCCAGTTACCACCCATTTAAGTTAGAGGGTCATCTCCGTCATCTGTTTCAGTTAGAGGACAAGTTTCTCTCCCTTTCCTTCCCTTCTCTAATCTTCTGTTTTAGTTAGAGGGCGATTTTCCCTCCCTTTTCTTCCCTCCTCTAATCATCCATTTAAATTAGAAGATGATTATTGCGTACTCTGCCAAACAAAAAAGTTTTTTTCTTAGTATTTTCCACTGCCCATTCTTCTATTTCTGCTTCAGCATGTTTGGGTGTGCATGTGTTTAAGTTACTATGTCTCAAAAGCAGGAAGGAAAACCATTAGGTTTCAAAATGTGTGAAAAATGTGGGAAGAAGATGCCCCTTAGTGATTCTCACATTCTCTGAGTTTATTGCTTGGGGCCTCTTCATCTCCAAGAAAATTGGTCCATATGTCACAGTTTTAATCGGAGAGCACTTATGGAGTGCAAGAATAAGTTGAATTAAAAGGGTTTATTAAAAAAGTACCCTTTTCAGAGGCTATTTCTTTAGAGTCCTCAAAATCTCCAGACAAGACTTCAAAAAGGGCATCTTCAGCTCAAAAAGATTTGCCGGAGCCGAGACCAAAAACCCCTTGACTCTCTACTCCATCAGTATCTTTGGAGCAGAAGGTCATTCCTGGATCCAAGACTACATTGGAGCTGACAGAAACTTCAGCTCTGACATCTTCTATACCAATAGGGACTCCACATCAGAGCTGATTGCCTTCACTTGAACCAGTGGCTTCTCGGCTCCTGTCACCAGTACTGGCTAAATCTAGATCCCCATCTCTTTCTACTCAGTCTACCAGGAGCTTATCCCATGAAGACATGGATAGGGTTGTGCAGAGATTACTGAAGACTCTGGTCCTGTCCAAACTTCTGTTGGATTCGAGCCCAAAGGAATCGGATCAGATGCAGTCCACCTCCCTACTAACTGTTCCTCCTCTGATGCATCATTTGGTTTCAAAGCTGGAAGACTCCAATCTCCAGATTTTGTCTGTGTCAGCTCCAAAGCCATCAGTTTCCTTGGAGCAGACATTCACCCTGAGCGATTCTCTCCATTCGGAGCAGGACATCTCTAGGAGGCAACACTCTCTGGAAGGATCCTTGGAGCCAGCATGGATCTCTACAGATCTGACTCTGCCTCTCGTGGCTTCAGCATGAGTGAGTTCTGCTCCTACCTTGGCTTCAGAGCTTCTGTCACCAGTTACACAGATGCCTTCAGCTCTGACAACATCTTTGTCAGATCTGGGAGAGTCCGCAGGATGGGGGCAGTCTGCCTTCAAAATTATGAGGAGGGTTTTGACTCCTACCAAGTCTAAGGCACATCTTTCATCAGATCTTCCTCCCTTGTTGGGCCAGTTGTCTTTGTCCTCTCAAGTAACCTTTGCACAGGATCACAGAGACCCCATGCCTCAGGTTGTCCACTAGGAGACCCCCCCCTTCTGAAACCTCTCCAGAGCATCCCACTGAGGAGGACCCTCAGAAGAGGACCTGCAAGAGGTAGAACCTTGACTCCCCAGAGGAGTCTATCACATCAGCCACTGACTTGATGAGGCAGAAGGGTCCCCAAGGTCATCTCCTGAAGATGTCTCCTTTGGAGACATCCTGGAATTATTAAAACAGAGAGGTGACTGGCAGTCCAACCCCCTTTGGCTGAGGAGTCAGTTTACCTGAAGGCCTATGGGTCTCACCTTCCTCCTCTTGGGTGACTCCTCCTTCCAACAAGCTTATGGACTTAATCTTTAGGAAGATTTGGGAGACTCCAGATTCCATACAGCCTACTCCTAGAAGGCCAAATAAGTTCCTTACTGCCCCTAAGGATAAAGGGTTTCTGAATAAAGGAGCTGCAGTTGATGCCATGGTTGTGGAGGCGACCACTACAAAGGAGCTATCTAAGACCAGCTCCTCTAGTCATCTTCATAATAAAGACTCTAGGACTTTGGATAGATATGGGAAGTGAGTGTTTTCATCAGTGACCTTTGCCCTTCCATGTCTGAACTACCTTACCCACTTCACTAGACTACAAAGGAACCTGTTAAAGGAACTCACAGACTCCCTCCAAGTTACTGCAGCTGATGCCGTAGCAGATAAGGCTATAGAAGCACTGGGAACTAAGGTCGGGTGGCACAATGCCAGGGTAATCCTATGGGCTAGGCTTGTGAAGGCCCCAGGGCCATTAGCCTAGTACACATATATGAACCTATGAACCCATAAAGTCAATACTCAACTTACCACCCTCAATTCTGTAGTAAACTTTTCCATGAGGCTCATATCACATACAGCAGATGGAATGAGTAGAGCTGCGGGTGCAGGTATTGCTCTTCGGAGACTGGCCTGGATGCACCCTTGAGACTTCATGGAGCCCTTCAAGTCTACCTTTGTTAATGCCCCCTTTGACGGCTCCTCTCTTTGAAGGTTGAATGTGAAGGAAACACTTACCAGGTGTGAACAAAACGGCAAGACCTTGTCTGCCATTGGAGTATGTTTTTCTGTGCCCATCAGACCTTTTCCAAAGGATCAGAAGGGTAGTGGAAAAATGTGGTTCAGAAAATCCCATAGGTCTTTCAAATGACAAACAAGATGAAAGGTCCCCCAGGGGCAGGGGGGGAACAATATTGGTAGACACCACACTCACAGCAAAGGAGGCCCGCATAATCAGAGCTTCAGAGAATCTTTCTTTTGAGGGCCCTATCAGTGATCCTCAAGGAGTGCCTGATTGCTCACCTCTGGAGGCAGTTGGGGGTCATTTGTCTCTGCACCAAGAAACCTGGCAAAGCGTGACAAATGACAGATGAGTGCAGAGTATAACATCCAGGGGATATGTCATTCCCTTCTCCTATCCTGCTCCTATAAGCACATCAGTTCCAGACATTCCACCCAGTCAAAAGGAACTGGCTACCTTAGACATTCAAAAGTTGCTAAACAAAAGAGTGATCCAACAAGTCCTCACAGACCAGAAAGGATCCAGAACTTACTTAAGAGTCTTTTTAGTTCCAAAGAAAACAGGGGATTGGAGACCCATCTTGGATCTCAGCATTCTAAACAGGTCTGTGAAAAAGAGCAAGTTCCAGATGGTAACACTGCAGTTGATACTTCCACTCTTTGAAAAAGGCAGTTGGATAAGCTCCATAGACCTTCAGAATGTGTACTAACACATTCTAATGGGCAGGTGATCCAGAAGGTTTTTATGCTTCTGGCTGGAAGCCGGTCACTTCCAGTTTCGAGCTCTGTCCTATGGTCTCACTACAACACCCAGAGTGTTCACCAAATGCATGGCAGTAGTAGCAGCTCACCTGAGATGCAAAGGATTCCATGTGCTTCCATATCTGGAAAACTGGCTTATCTCCACCCAGACCAAGCATCGTCTTCAGAAAGCCAGGGATTACACCCTTCAAATTTGTACATCCTTTGTAATCACCATAAATTACTAAAAATCTGTTCTAGAGCCATGTAAATTCTTGGATTGCATAGGAGCACAAATAAACACAATAATCATGTCAGCAAAGCTTCCACAGGAAAGAGTTCACAGTCTTTGATGTTATATAAGGATGCTGATCAACAAGAGAAACGTTTCTGCCAAACTAGTCCTACAGGTTCTAGCCAAAATGGCTGCTTCGATTGTGCTAATGTCATTAGTGTGACAACTTATGAGAATCCTCCAGTGTCTACTTGTGACACAATAGTCAAAAACAAAAAGCGTACGGCACCAGGACCCAACCGGTAAACACGAGGATGTTTCAGAAATAAATTCAACTAGTTGCTGAAGGCAAATAAACAGATACTTCCTCGTTGTAGCTTTGTTGTAAACGCAATTTAATATAAAAACGTTTTCGCTTCCTACACAAGAGAAGCTTCATCAGACAGTAAAAACACGGAACATGAGTCAATTTAAACTAATAAAAAGGAAATGATGTCATTTCCTTTCAAGCGTACATCTATTTTTTAAAACATACTTATTGTGTATCTAAAAATTCAGTAATTACGATCACTGACAAGTGAGCGAAAATACACAACCACATAAAGAAATGCAATTAAACAGTAATCCTGTTTACATATATATATATGTTTGTACGCAAATCCATTAAAAAACATGTTTCAATGAAAGCAAGTTTCAGTTGAAACACATGTTAAGACAGTGACTTTATAGTAAGTTTTTTAATACTAAACTTTTATTAAAAAAAGTCTCTTCAAAGGAAATATATAAAAACTATTAAAAAGACATATTATAAGCTCAAATCCACTCTTATTAGATAAACAAAAATCAACTTTGCTATATTGTTATGTGTTTTTAAATAGTTGTAGAAACACATTAAAAGACAATGCTAATTAGATAATAGTTCACCAGTAAAGATGTTTAAAAACTCGATACTGTATACAACCCAGTATTTCTTCTTGTTTTTGTACTAAAAGGTACTGGCAAAGATGGCAAAGACAGGTGTATAGAGATAGAGAAAAATCTGTTACCTTAAGTAACTTTTATATTTCAGCACAGCCAAGATGTTACATGCTTCATTTAGTCCTGGATAAGAAAAAGCATTAAGGCGTAACTGCCATTCTAATTCTCTAATCTCAAGTAGAAGAGGTTGTGGACCACCTCTTATACCTACATTTACACAATCAATGCCAATATAAGAGAAACTGTGTCCCATGTGTTTAATAATATGTTTAGAAAGTGCGTTGTCGCCCTTATTGTTTCTAATTGCATAATTATGTTGGTAAAGACGGTCCCTTAGTCTACGGTCCGTCTTACCAACATAAAATGCAGGGCAACAGTTACAAAACGCAAGGTACACCACAGATTTAGTGTTGCAAGTGATTTTGTAGTTAATGTTATATTTAATACCATTAACAAAGAAAGAGTTGCCTACTTTTAGGAGTCTACACAAATTGCACATGCCACAAGTAAAAGTACCATTTTGTCTAGAGAAAGAATCTATAGAGTCTTCCCTAGATTGAAGTAATTCTTTCAAGTTGTTACCCCTCTTAAAAACAAAGGAAGGTTGTAAACCCAGGGTTTCAATTAACTGTGAGTTGTTCAAAATGAAAAAACAGTTTTTCTTGATAATTGAACAAATGGCATTGATGTGTCGGTTGTAAGTAATGACTAAACTAGACTTAAAGTCGGCCCTACTAGTTTCTTGTGAGACGCTTGGTTCATCACACATGACATCAACCTCAGAGTTGTTAAACAGTGATGTGTAACATTCTGAACCCAACCTTTGTGTAATAGCGGGATCAACGTCCCGTTGTGAAAGAAGGGGTTTATAATTGTATGGGGTGTATAATATATATATTGGCATTGATTGTGTAAATGTAGGTATAAGAGGTGGTCCACAACCTCTTCTACTTGAGATTAGAGAATTAGAATGGCAGTTACGCCTTAATGCTTTTTCTTATCCAGGACTAAATGAAGCATGTAACATCTTGGCTGTGCTGAAATATAAAAGTTACTTAAGGTAACAGATTTTTCTCTATCTCTATACACCTGTCTTTGCCATCTTTGCCAGTACCTTTTAGTACAAAAACAAGAAGAAATACTGGGTTGTATACAGTATCGAGTTTTTAAACATCTTTACTGGTGAACTATTATCTAATTAGCATTGTCTTTTAATGTGTTTCTACAACTATTTAAAAACACATAACAATATAGGGAAGTTGATTTTTGTTTATCTAATAAGAGTGGATTTGAGCTTATAATATGTCTTTTTAATAGTTTTTATATATTTCCTTTGAAGAGACTTTTTTTAATAAAAGTTTAGTATTAAAAAACTTACTATAAAGTCACTGTCTTAACATGTGTTTCAACTGAAACTTGCTTTCATTGAAACATGTTTTTTAATGGATTTGCGTACAAACATATATATATATGTAAACAGGATTACTGTTTAATTGCATTTCTTTATGTGGTTGTGTATTTTCGCTCACTTGTCAGTGATCGTAATTACTGAATTTTTAGATACACAATAAGTATGTTTTAAAAAATAGATGTACGCTTGAAAGGAAATGACATCATTTCCTTTTTATTAGTTTAAATTGACTCATGTTCCGTGTTTTTACTGTCTGATGAAGCTTCTCTTGTGTAGGAAGCGAAAACGTTTTTATATTAAATTGCGTTTACAACAAAGCTACAACGAGGAAGTATCTGTTTATTTGCCTTCAGCAACTAGTTGAATTTATTTCTGAAACATCCTCGTGTTTACCGGTTGGGTCCTGGTGCCGTACGCTTTTTGTTTTTGACTAGTTTGTTTATTTTCCGTTTACCACTTGTGACACAATGGTCTTTTCGGGATCTTCCAATTTTGCACAAGATTATACTAACCAACTACTGCAAAAGAGACCTTCAATGGTGGCTCAACTCTCCCCTAGTTTTTCAAGGCTGCCTCTTTCTCCACCCTCAGCCCCAAGCTATAGTGACCAGGGACATGTCCCAGATAGGGTGGGGAGCATTATCTGGGGAACACAGCCCAAAGAACTTGACAAGAACATGAGGCCCATTTGCACATAAATGTTCTAGAAATGAGAGCGGTGCTTCTACCATTGCAAGCATTTCAGAATGCTCTCCCTCTAGGTACAATAGCAATTCAATCAGACAACATGTCTGTGGTCTGGTATATAAACAAACAAGGGGGAACCAGATCTTACCCCTTATGTCGAGAAGCCCTGAGTGTCTGGCAATGGGTGGAGGCCTCCAATCGCTTTCTCATAGCAATGCACATTCCAGGAAAATCCAACATGATTGCAGACAAACT